>NC_050574.1:48976799-49257585 GCF_011100635.1 Trichosurus vulpecula
TGCCCTCCCCACTCTAGTTCCCAGGTGCCTGCCTGGACACATGGCTAGGCTACTCCAGGCATGCACTGCAGACACTCACGCAGGGGTATTGGTGCCCATGGTGAGGAGGCCTGAGAGGAAGACCAAAGTGCCCACAATGGCAGCAGGCAGTAGCCAGGCAGTGTAGAAGCCTGGAAAGGCAGGGAACAGGGTGATAAGAGCCTGACCAGCACCCATCCAGGAACCCAGCCCCTGACCCTATCACCACCTTACCTAGCCAGGCAAAGTAGATAGCCACCTTCTCCCCAAAATACTCGCGCACATGGTCTAGAGGCTGGTATTTGTGCCAACAGCACCAGCGTGCCCAGTAGGCATATAGCAACTGTCGAGGGTTCAAGTCTGCACCAGGCACATGATACCCAGGCAGCTCAAAGGGGCCCTGGGAAGGAAGACAGCCAGTTGGCAGGGGTGGCCAGAATCATCAGAAATGTCATTTCACATCTGGAAAACACTTTCCACGCTTCATGTGCACTTGATGCCAGCGGTCATTGCCCAGGCACCAAAGCCTGTTAGACCCCTTCCCCAGGGAGATGTCTAACACATCTGGGACCTTCTACCTCATGCAGTGGGAAGGCAGCAGTGTAGACCCCCTCAGCCAGCAGGCGAGCAATGCCTATCTCTGCATGTTTCCTCTTCCCATACACTGTGCGCGCCAGGATCTCTGCCACCTGCGGAGAGAGGGACCCCTTGTGTCCAACTGTACAGTGGGGAGGGGCCATCTCAGCACCCACTCCAACCCTCTTTCCCCAACGGGCAGTCACTCACCACACGGTGTCTCTGGGTGTTGGAGAAGTAGGAATCCGGGGAATCACTGCCTAGAAACCTGCAGAGGAGGCAGAGTCCAAGGCAGGTCACAACCCTGACATTCAAGGTCAGTACTCCATATTGACCAGGGCTAGAAGCAGGCCAAAATACCCACACCCAAAGCTGACCCAAGCTAGAGGTGGAAGCCAGGCTGCCCAACTTCGCAAACGGAGGCACAGACTCCCTTCCTCCATTCCAGTTAAACTAGGTGACTAGCCCAGTTTCCCATATGTAACACTCCACTGACCATCTCTACATCTTTGCACAGGTACTCTCTCATGTCTGGAATGTATTCTCTTCCCTACTTCAGCTCACAGAATCCTTGATGTTATTCAGTCACTTACATTCATGTCTGACGCTTTGTGACCAAATTTGGGGTTTTCTTGGCAAAGATACTGCAGTGGTTTGCCATTTCCCTCTCCAGATCATTTTACAGATGAGGAAACTGAGGCAAACAGGGTGAAGTGACTTGACCAGGGTCACACAGCTAGGAAGTATCTGAGGCCACATTTGAACTCAGAAGATGAGTCTTCCTGACTTCAGGTCCAACACTTTATCCGCTGCACCATTTAGCTGTCCCAGTCACAGAATCCTTATCTTTATTCAAAGCACAGCTCATGTGACCTTGCTCCTCTCCCAATCCCCCTAATTGTTAGAGTTCTGTCCCTTTCAGAATTACTTTGTATCATCCTTCGTTTTTATTGATCTTTGTACATGTTATATTTACCGCTCCCTTCCTCAATAGAGACAATTAAACAAATAATAAATATTTATGAAGCACCTACTATGTGCCAGGCACTGAGGATCCAAAGACAAACATGGAAGTGAAATTAGATTTGCCCTCGGGGAGCTTACATTCAAAGTACAACTCGTACACAATCAGGTTACACAAAATTTAATGCAAGGTAGATGGGGGGGGTGGGGAGGGAAGGGGGGAAGCACTGGCAGCCAGGGGTAATGTGGGCAGGGATTTCATTCCATTTTGTCTGTACCCTCACCACCCAGCCCAGTGCCTGGCCCAGAGCGCGTGTTCACTAAAGGTTTGCTGAACTCAATCCCACTGAGTTGGCAGGGGGAGGGTTCACAGCTCAACAGGAGGAGGAATTTCCCAACCCTGAGAAGTGACAATGAATGAGTCCATGGGCAATGACAGGGTACAAGCAGAAGCTGGATTCCGTCTAATTGGACAGACATTTATCAGGCACCGACTGCATGCAGAGCTCCCTGCTAGATTAGCCACCACGGGGCGTTTGGCATCAGGCTGGTGCTGGTTGAAAGAGTCACTCTCTGAGGTCCCTTCCCGGCCTGAGCCTCTTCTCACGCCAGGTTCTTAAGGGGATGGGGGCGGGGAGATGGAGCTGGGAGATAGACAGTGCTTGGAAGGGGAGAAACTGGCCTTTGGGCCGGGGGTGGCTACTCACTTGCTGAGTTTGGACCTTCGGAAGGCACAGGTATAGAAGTCCAGGGGCTTGTTGGGTACGTGTTGTTGGAACGGGTTGGGGAGGTGGAGTTGACGCAGGATCTCAGCTGAGCCATCAGTGTCCGGGTTGGGCTGGACCTGTGGAGAGCCTTTCCTGGTCCCTCTCACCAGCCCCCCAGGATGCAGCGGAGGCAGGGCTCCTCGGTCCTGCTCTCCTGCAGCCACCCTCGCATCCAGTGCTGGGAGCTGGCATTCAGCAGCTCAGTTGCTTCCGAGGCCCTGGAGCCTGCCCATGCCCAGGCCCACAACCCACCTGCAGGGGTGCCCGCATGCACAGGTCCTCCGCGTAGTAAATCAGCACTTCCCAGGGGGCGCTCAGCTTCAGGTAGTGCACTGCCCTCTGCTCCCCAGGAGTCTCCTCCTAGGTACACGGTGAGGGTCAGAAAGACCCAGACACCCCAACCCCCCCGACCAGGGGTCAGGACAAACACCTGTCTATCCATCCACTCACACATACAAAATCTGACCTAACAGCTGGGAGCCATGGAGATACAGAAAGAGGGAAGGATTCCAGAATCTGGGAACCTTGGATGGGAGATGGGAGGAAGGGTCCTCAGAGCTAGAACCACAAGTAGGAATCACGGCATGGGCACAAATTCAGTTGTTGTTGGGAAAATACCCCAGAGTCTGATGCTGTCAAGCTGAGTAGCTCCATGGGGGACAACAGATGGGCTCCTGGTGATGGGGTAGAGGGGTGGTGTCCTACTAGCATGCAGCAATGCAGAGGGTTAGCGTAGGGAGGAAGTATGCCCCACGATGCTGGTACCCTGGCAGCGAGGTTCTAGCCCAGTCGGAGCTCTGCGTAGAATGTCAGAGCTGGGAAGAGCCTTAGACAATTCAGTCCTTCCGAGGAAGAAATTGGGCCCCAGAAAAGGGAATCAAGAAGGTGCCTAGTGACTTATTGGGCACCTTGGCTGAGTGCATGCCCAGGGAGAAGACCAGGAAGGAAAAGACATATGCCCATGCCTTGCTTTCAGGTCCCTTCCCAGCAGACCTGTCCTCACCTCCTCCAGCAGTAGCCCAGCTGCCTGAAGATTCCTTTGGAATTTCTGCCGCCATCTGTGATGCTGGATCCTCTGCCGTTCAGTCCTAGTGAGCCCTGCCAGGGCACCCCTCCCAGGGAGCCACAGCTTCTCCTCCCACACAAGCACAAAGTCTGTTGGGAGGAGGGTCCTAAGTGGACACCTCCTCTCCACTCCCCTCTCCCCAACTCTTGTTCTGTACCTAAAATGAGGGAGATCCTTGGGCATTCAGTCAGTGGGAGAGAAGAATATGAGAATTAAAAATCATTGACTTTCAGCCTAAAAACATGTTAGGAAATAGGGTCAGAGTATAGTTCAAATATGTGGTAAACATGTGAAGCATGAGTAGTTGGGATTGGATTTGAGAAAACACTTCCTACTGCCAGGTGTGTATGGAAGGCTGGGTGGAGAAGTAGGATGAATTAGAAGTCCTTCCTGGAGGCAGGAGCATGGGTGAAATGACCCCTAGCATCCCTAAAGGGTTGACCCATCTCCCTCTCACCAACTTCTCACCGATCTTGGTTTTCCGATCTCGGAAATAGTTGCCCCTGGAGTCTAGAGAGGAGGTGTAGGAGCAGGGGATGAAGATGGGGCTGTCCTCCTCCTCTTGCTGCCACTCCTGGGGGGCATGATATGAGCTAGAGATGCAGCCTGTACTACTGTGCCCAGCTCCACCTCCAGTGCCAGCTGTGCCAGCCCCTCCCTCCCACCCACCCTCCTACTGCCTGCTAACTATAGAGCCTCGAACAATAGAGCTCCTGTCAGGGATCTGAGAGAAGGCACCCCTCGAAACCCCACTCCTCCCCCCTAACTTTCCTCACCCCTAGCCCTTAACTTCCCTCCCCCAAAGTCATCTCTCCCAGCCCTTTACTCCCTAAGAGCTATTAGGGAGCTCCCCGCCCCATTCATCCCAGTAATTTCATTTCTCTCCCAAGTCCTCAACTCTCCCAGTCATCCCTCTCCCAGTTCTCAACTCCCCCAGGTCTTGACTCCCCACTCATATTCCCCAGATCTCCAAGAATTAGAAATGAAAAGAAATCCAAAGGCCATATTAGTGCAACCTGCACCTTGCCAAGAACCTCCAACAAGTAAGTGGTTATCCCCATCCTTTGCTAGAAGACCTCAAGGAACAGAAAACTCATTATCTCCCAAAGCAGCTTATACCATTTTGGGATCACTCCAATTGTTAGGAGGTTTCTCCTTACATTCAGCCTGAATCTGCCGAGCAAAACCCCTGGCAAGCCATTCCAATTGGGTTTGAAGTTCAAATTGGGTTCGGATCTTTAGATTAACTGTTCTCCAGCAATGGCTAACTCAATACCCTTTGATGAAGTTGATTTGTTGACCCTAAGTGTAGAACCTTTACATTTAGTCCTACTAAATTTTCTTATAATAAGGCAAATTCTACATTCTCCACCCCCCAAAAAATTCTTTTTCATCTTAGTTCACCTCTATCCTAGACAGATCTTTTGACATCTCTACCCTGTCAATGTTCTTAACTCTCCCTCCCAGCTTTATGTCTTCAGCAAATCTGATGAGCCCACCATCTATATCTTTATCCAAGTCACTGATAAAGACAGAAAGCAGCCCCAGGGTCAAGCACAGATCGCTGAGGCACTCCACTGGAGACCTCCTTCTGAGTTAAAATCAACTATTCTTTTGGACTGGCCATTCAATCATTTCTAAATTCCCCTAACTGTACTATGATCCTGCCAATATCTTCCATCTTGTTAATCATGATAGCATGAGACACTTTCAAAAATTTTGCAGAAATTTAAGTTATAGCTACAGCATTTTGGATTTACCAGACTAGAATCCCTGCCAAAAAGGGAAATCAGATATTGGTATGACCTGCTTTTGATGGATAAATGAATTTTTTAATAAGTCTTTATTATGTACTGTGCTATGTGTTGGGGATTTAAAGAAAGGTGAGACAATTCCTTCCTTCAAGGAGATTTCATTCTAATGGAGGAGATGGTGCCTAGAGATGAAGGCGGCCAGAGGCCTTTTTGCCTAGGAGGCTGAGTAGATGAAGCCAGGCTGGCCTTTAGCGATCATTGTTTCCTTTCCCAGATGGCCCCCTATCATCTTTTTAAGAACATTTTCTAAAATTTTGCCAGGAATTTGCCAAATTCATCAGGCTACAGTTTGTAACCTCTCCTCCTTTTGAAAATCAGGACATTTGCCTTCCTCTGGTCCCCCCCGCCCCCTCCACCTTCCATCTTCCAAAGATGATGATGATTATGGTGATGGTGGTGGTGGTGGCGGTGACGGTGATGGTGGTGGCAGTGGCGATGGTGGTGACGGTGGCGGTGGTGGTGGTGGTGATCATGATGGTGATGATGATGGTGATAGCTAAAATTCTGTAGTATTCACTATGTGCCAGGCACTGTACTAAGCACCTTACAATTATTTCATTTGATCCCTGATCATGGCTCAAGAGTTACATCCTTTACCTCCTTCAGTACCTGGTTCATCTTGTGCTGATCCTTCCACTCCATCTTCTGCCCATCCCTAGTCAACAACTTCTCCCACATCCCTCACAATAATGTGTCACTCTCTCTTACCAGTAGCCTGCCCCTAAGTCTTTAACTCTACTGCCATCTCCTCTCAGACATCACCTGAATCCCTCCTCAATCTCTGGCCTTTCTTCACCTCTCGGGCTTCATGTGAGAAAGGCATCTCCAGACCCCTCCCTGGTCATGGAGGTCCCAACCCTCACTCCAGACCCTGGTAGGGTCCCTCCAGGGTTTAGGATAGAGGGAGGGTTTGGTGCTAAATTTTCAAAGTCAGTGCCTAATCAGGTTTGAGTTCGGGGTCCTGGGTATAAAAAGGAAGTATGGGGGCTGAGTCAATCATAGGACATTAAAATTATGTGCAAATCACACCCTTTTCCTCTGTTGTTCTCTCTTGGACAGGTTCGGCTGAAGGTGGGGGGCAGGACAGGTGGGTACATCCAAGCCTTCAGATAGTTCTAAGGCTCTGGAGAGGGGCTGATACATTTGGTAAGTTTTAGGAAGATACCTAAAAAAACTCCCCTCTTGTTTTCTGAGTAAAGAAATTGCCATCACACTATTCTTTGGAAGATGTGGGATCTGGTAGGTCCCTACTCAGTACACAGCATGCTGCCCCTTCACTGCTCCAGACATAGAACCATCCCCGTACCTACGCAACAACACACACACACCTTAACACACCATGGCTGGAGACTAGCACGTTATTGATCACCTGGACCAATGCCCTAATTTTACAGAAAGGGAAACTGAGGTACATCACTAGCAAATGACTTGGTCAAGATCACACAGCTGAATCCAGAACTTGAACCCAGGTCTCCTAACTCCCGAGCTGGTGTTCTTTCCATGGCGTGTTAGCAGAACTCTCCCTCCCTTCTCCTCCACGCAGAGCCTGGCCAAGAGTGCCGTCCCATGGGGTGTCAGTGGTGTCAGTGATGCAAAAAGGGCATCTGGAGGATCAACGCAGGCAGCCCCCTGGGACTGTTCTTGCCCTTCATTAACAGTTCAGCACCCTACCCCCACTCTGGGCCCAGCACTCACTTGGGCAGTAGCACAGTGCACCCCATTCCGCAGAGATTCCCTAGGGAGATGGGCTGATCCTTGCTCCAGATCAAGCAGCAAGTGGACATCCTGCTTCCTGGACCCTTTCTTCTTCATCCTGCTGACAGAAGGACCAGCAGGCTCCAGATGTCCCCACACCAAGCAGAGTACAGGGGACCCAGGGACTGGGACTCAAAGAATGTTACTTCTCATTTCAGCAGCATCCCTGGGAACAGGAGGGAGGGAGGAGGGAGGATGCTACACCGTATTTCCTCACATCCTAGCAACCACAGAGCTCCTAAGGGGAGGGAGCCGCTCCAGATGGGGTCCCTAGGAGTCATCAATAACAGCCGGTGTTTATTACATAATGTGGCACAAAGCTCTTTCCTCACAACACCTCTGCCAAGGGGAGTGGAAGAAAGGTCTGGACCAAGGTCACCCAGCTGGTAACTAGCAGCACTAGGATTAGAACCTGTCCTCTGGCCCAAATACAGAGTTCTTTCCCTTATGCCACACTGCAAAGGAAGTGATGTTAGAGGGGTAAGGTCCAGGGTTAATGAGAAGATTGGACAGTCTGTCTAATGGAGAGGAGGGCACGGCAGAATCTGCCATGGAGCAGGGGAAGGTGCCAGAGTTCTAGGTCAACTGTCTCATATACTGGGTGACCTTGAACAAATGATTTCCTTTGTCTGGGTCTCAGTTTCCTTCCCTGTAAAATGAGGTGGTTGCAAAGAAGCAAATTTAGGTTTGATGTCAGAAGAAACTCCTTCCTAACAATCGTTTGGTAGTTCAGTTATGTTTAGACTCTTCCTGACTCCATTTAGGGTTTCCTCGGCAGAGATACTGCAGTGGTTTATCATTTCCTTCTCCAGATCATTTTACAGATGAGGAAACTGAGGCAAACGGGGTGAAGTGACTTGCCCATGGTCACATAGTAAGTATATGAGGCCTCATTTGAACTCAGGTCTTCCAGACTCCAAGCCAGGTACTCTATGCACTATGGCAGCTAGCTGCCTAATAATTAGAGCTCTCCAAAAGTGGAATGGACTGCCCGAGGAGGTGAGGGGTTCCCCCTTGTTGGAGGTCTTTCACCAGAGACCATTTGTCACGTTAGAATAGAGATTCCTTTCAGTTTGGGTCAGACTACCTGGCCACTAAAGTCCTTCCCTGGGTTGCTAGGTGGCACATTGGATAGAGTGCCCAGCCTGGAGTCAGGAAGACTCATCTCTCTGAATTCAAATCAGGCCTCAGACACTTACTAGCTTTGTGACCCTGGGCAAGTCACTTCACCCTGTTTGCCTCAGTTTCCTCATCTGTAAAATGAGCTGGAGAAGAAAATGGCAAACCACTCCAGTATCTCTGCCTAGAAAACCCCAAAATGGGGCTCAGACACTATTGAAACAACAACAAAAAAAGTCTTTCCCAGCTCTCAATTCTACGATTAGTAGAGTTATAGAGAGGCTCCTAGCTCTACAGGCCCTTCCAGCTCTCACATTCTATGTTCTAAAGGCTCTTTCTGCTCTGGCTTCTGCTACAAAACATACACCTTTGAAGAGACTAGGACATTTGGGGATCAAAACCTAAGAGGAAGACACAGCCTATACCTGGCCCCCCAGTTGGCTGGGGCTTCAGGTCCGCCCTAAGGGCATGCCCCATACCTCTCCTGCTCCAATGTCCCCGCTGGAAGGAGGGATGCATCCCCTCACCCCAAACAACACTTGAGAAAAAAGGTGGTGTCCTGTACCAGGCATCCCTGATAAGACCAGACACCCCTTCCTAGCTAGAGCTGAGCAGCTAATAGAGCCTGGGCCCCCAGAGACAACCTGTCAGGTCATAAATGTTGGCTTACACTGTTACAGGAGGCACTAAATTTGGAACTGCAGAGGAAGTCCCAAGGGCCCCAGGATGGGGATTTTCAACCCCAGCTCTGGGACACTGAAGAATGGTTTCTCATCATCCCCAAGGAAAGAAAAAGCAAAGGACTCAGTGATGTAGGTAATGACTGGTCCTCCCCCCTCTTCCTGAGGCGGGGGTCAAAGGCTTTGTCTCTACTAGCTTCCCTATTTCAGGGGCATCGATTTAGAGGGGGAGAAGAATCTGGAGAGATTTGAGCCTAATCCCCTCACTTTGCCGGTAAGGAAACTGGGACCCGGTGAGGTTGTGCTCCCCCAGGGTCACTCAGAGCTGGGAACTAAACCCAGGGCCTTGGACTCCAAACCAAGCGCACTCTCTCCCCACCTGCACTCACACCCCGATTATGCTTTAAGGTTTACAAAGCCCACAACATGGGCCACCCTAGGGGGTCTCTGGTCCAAGCATCAGCATCCCATTTTACAGAAAAAGAAACTGAGGCTCAGAGAGGGGCAAGACCCTGTCACTGGCGTCAGAACCTTCAAATCCAGGCTTCCCAGCTACATTTCCAGAGCTGCTTCCTCCATAGCAGCTGTCTCCCCTTCAAGTACAGTGGTTTTGCCATTGGCATTTGCTCAGTTATTAGGAAAACTACGGGACAGAAGTGTGGGCCACGCCAGCCCCTCCCTCCTAAGTTTGCAGCTTTAGCTTGACTGCCCCTTGGGGGGAGGCCTATTAAACACTGAAAGCAGAATGAGGACTGGGGGAGAAGAAGAGAATGTTTCCGCAGTGCTGGGAGGAAGGCTGAGGCTCTCAACTCCACTATTGTTCTGGTAGGGCCAGGGAGGTTGCTGTCCAGCCCTGCTGGACCAGTGAGGGTGGAAGCATGGGGCTCCTCCCTGACATCCCCATGGGGTCCCACAACCCTCCCCCCACCACCTGCCTCGAAATCCGGGCTTCTTAACCCTACTTTTGTCATGGACCCCTTTTGGGGGATGTTTTTAAATGCATAAAATAAATTACAGAGAATTACAAAGGAAACCAACACTACTTAGTTATCAAATTTGTATATTTTATACATATATAATATATATTTATATATAAAACAAGTCCCCACAGCCCAGGTCAGGAACCCCTGTCCTAAATACTTGTGGACTGATTGATACTCAGACAGAAATGCTGCTTCTAGAATTACTGGTCTCAGTGGCTTCAGAATTCTGGTCCCTCTGAGTCCTAAGAGGAAAAAGCACCTACTAGGAGCCTGGAGACTTAGGAGGAAACAGGATTTTAGCTTAAGAAGGAAATTCGGAGGCCATGTAGTCCAACCCCCTCCTAGATGGTCTCCCCTCCCACTCCCCTCAGATCTCCTGCTCTCCATAAAATGCCTCATCCAGGAGGGAAGGGACAAGAGCCAGAGAGGAAGGAAGAGAGGGTACCACAATGGGTACCTATAAATGAAGAGTCTCATGTACTATTTTGTAACTTGTCTGATGTCAGACAGGTACTCAGTGGCATGGACTCGAACACAGGTCTTCTGACTTCAAATCCAGTGTTCTTTCTTCTGAACCAGGACCCTAGTTTTCTGAGGGCTAGTCTGAGACTATGATATCTCCTTGGTGCTCTGACATCCCCAAGGTGCCACCAGGTAAGATGCCAGAGGTTGACTTGTTGTCTGAGGGTCCGGCTGCCCTGGTCCTCTCTGGCTCTGCCCCCTTCTCCTCTATACTGGCTCAGAGCTGGGGAGAGGAGGGGATCTGACAAAGAAGGTGGGGTAGGGAAGACCTTCTGGGAGCCCTGCAGCACCTCCTTCACGGCCAGGGAAGGCCAGGGCTAGGGAGCCAGAAATGAACCTGAAGACAAGGAAAATGAGTCCCAGAGGTGGTGAGTGGTAGAGCTAGAATTCAAAACCAGGTCTTCAGGCTCCAAATTCGTACCCCCTTCCATTACCCACAGGCAGAGAGTCGTGGACAATCCAGTCAGAGCAGGTAATACAATCACTCCACGTTTTTATCGTGATTTAAAGCCTGCAAAATGCATTCCCCACAACATCCTTGTGAGGGAGGTAGTATAAGTACATTTCCATTTTACAGATTAGAAAACTAAGCTTCAGAATCGAAGTGAAGTGACTTGTGCAAGGTCACACTAAGAAGAGTCACAGCTGGGACTTTCTGCCCCACTGTATTCTTTCCATTCCACTAGACACACCTGCTCTCCCGGGCAGGGAGGCCAGCTCCAAGCTAAGTCCTCCTAGCAGGAGCCTCCTCAGGTCAGCCTCCCCCTCCTCAGCTCTGCCCTCCATCTGGAGGGCTCTCCTGGGGGCCAGGGACCAGCCCCGCCGCCACTTGGTCCTGGTGCCACAGGTGCTCCCCCAGACCATTGAGGATATGTGCCACATCTGCCAGCCCAGCCCGCCCATCCAGGGTACGCCCGTCAGCCAATCGGCGCCCAGGCACACTCTTCACACGCAGCAGGGGCAGCGCCCAGGCCTGGCGGAAGGCCGTGAGGTCACGCTCAGGAACATCGGTATGCATGTACTGATCAAACCTGGAGAAGAAGGAGGTCAAGGAAAGCATAGTGTCCCCAGCTCTTTCTGGACCACCCGAGCACTTGTCCTCAGGCCTTCCCTTCCCCCAGACTCCACCTCCTTCACCTCCCTCTGGGAGGCAGCCAGGGCTGAAGTCCAGCACCGATGGTCCCAACCTCCCCAGGGTGGCCAGCTCCCAGATCCAGGAGCCCCGTAACTCATCCCACAATCCCCCTGTCCAGCCTCACCCACACTGACCCACTTTTGAACCTGGAAAAGGTATAGCACCAGGATGCTGGTTTCTCTCTGAGATCCTGGCTGACATCCTCTTAAAGAACTAGAGTCTCAGAAATAGAAGGAACCTCAGGGTTCATTGAGTCAGCCATTACCTGAGCAAGGATTAAAACTAGGTCTTCCTGACTGTGAGGTCACCTTTCTGTCCACTGAGCCACGCTGCCTCTCTCTCTTACAGGCTCCTCAAAGCCCCAGGACTTCTTCTCTCCTGACCCAAGAGTACAGAGCTTGTTGGAGCAGGGACACATCCCTCCGGACAGACCAAGCCAGCCATGTGCGCAATGGGGCACACCCAGAGACAAGCATCGTGCTGGGGTCCCAGGACTATAAATGGAAAAGACACCACAAGGATACTTCGAGCCAATGACCATCTTGACAGTGTTGGGGGCATCTCCGGCAACCCGGGAGAGTTGAGCCGGGAGGTCTTCAAAGGAGGAACGGTCCGTGAAGGAGAAAAGGAAAAGGAAGGCGTCTGTTTTCTCCTTGCAGGCCTAGATCACAGGAGCACAGATTTTGGAGGTGGAAAAGACTTTAGGGGTCACTGAGTCCAACCCCTTCATCTTACAGATGAGGAAACTGGTTAAGTGATTAGCCCAGGGGTCACGAAGATAGCAAGTGTTGGAGAGGGGATGGGAGCCCAGCTCTTTCTGCCTCAAGTTCAGCCTTCTATCCATTATATCAACTGCCTCTCAAAAGAGGAAGCTTGCACCTCTAACTCTGGGGACAGTCTCAATGTATTCCACCCATCAGTCACTGTGCCACTAGGACTCCTCTAGCTACGACTGAGGACTTCACGGAACAGCCAGGATACCCTGCGCAGCCCAGCATCCCTTCCCCAAGAGGCAGGACAACAACTCCTTGGGAGTCAGGAATAAGGACCAAGAGTTTCCATCTGCACCCCATCCAACTCCTACCCTTCCAGAACATCTTCCAGCCCCACCCTGGGGAACACTCATCTATGCATTCTATATGTTAAGCACCTCCTGTGGGGCAAAAAGCAGTGTGCCAATCACTGGGAGAGATGTAAAGTCTGGACACAGTACAGTAGTCTTGGCCCTTGAGAGGTGGGGGGGGCCCCAAAACCCAAGCATTCTTAACCCCTCTCTTGCACCTCCACTCACAGGCAGAATGTGATCAAATTTCTTGAGCGCTGCCTCTCCACAGTCCCAGAACTCGAATCGGAAGATGACCACTCGATCGCTGACCTGCAGTTTGGCCGGCCAATACACTACTGTTGTCTGGATGCCTAGGGAAAGGGATTGCTCATTACCTCTGTGTGGGATGGATTTTACGAATCCAAAAATTAACAACAGAGGCATCTCCAGGTGAAAGTAGAAAGGAAAATTTATTATGATCCTGCAGGAAAGGGCAACCCGGACATCGAGAGGACTGGGGGTCCTCTCAGTGTCAGAGCGCACTGGACCCAGAAAATTGGGGTGTTTATATAGGTCCCTAACCGCAATTCCCCCTCCCAACCTCCTTCCTCTCAGCTTGCAGACGTAAGCTTTGAGGGTACAATCTAGACGCGATAAATCTACCCAGGGACAATGGCAAGGAACAAACAGTATGGTTATTTTTTTAACAAGCAGGTGACAGTCATAAACTTCCCACCATTCTTGTTTCATTCTACTATCAATCTCAAGGTAGTAAATCTGTCTTAATAACAATGACAATGACGATTAAACAAACAGTTCGGTTATCGGTGACAGGCAGGAGTTAGTTGTTAGTTACCTCATCTTCACATCTGTGGCTATGGCGGATATCCCCAGTATCCTTACACCTTGCCTCCCATCATTCTTATACCTAACTAATCTTGCACATCTATATTGCACCTGGCTTTTCGGCTTTCCATCCATTCTTCCCCAAACAGAGGTTCTCTTATCTTGGGGTCAATGTACAGGGGGTGAGTATCCTGTGTCTTATCCTTATCCTCAGAGAATTTTATGGTTGCTGACTTATTCACCTCAACCCTTCTTTCTTTCAGGCCTCTCGCCATCAGGTAAATACACAGGACCTGTTCTTAACCTCGGGGGCCTACGGTCACTAGCTAAGCTTGTGGAGGGGAAAATATCTAAGTAGAGAAATGGGACTCACTATCCTACTTATTTCTATTTATCTAATTTGTTCCCTTTTATGAGAGGTCTTCACTCGTCCCACACACCTCCATTCTTCTGTCCTTACCTGGCCCCAGCTCTGCAAACAGCCTGGGAAGAAGAGATGGCCTAGAGACTGGGGCAGTTTACAGAAGAAGAGACAAGACTATCTGCCCTGGGGAGCCCCCAGAATTAGAGGGAGGGGCAGAGCCCTGCCCTCAGGAAGCACCTAGTTTGAACATCAGTCAAGGGCATAGACATAAAACACACTTAGCAACAACTACAAAGTAAAACATCAATGAACATAAAGGAACAGAGGAGGACCATAAATACATGAGTCTAAGCAAACAGACCAAGGAAAGCCAATGTAACCAGAGGAGATTTTCTAGCAGAGGTGAGTTTTTAAAAGACAGCCGCAGCGGTTAGTCCCCTTCTTCCAGAACCAAGGCCTCCCATCCCATTACCGCTTACCTACTGTTTCATGGTGGATCACAGGAACCTCCAGGCCCGCCAACTTGGCCACCAGGGCTGTCTTCCCCACCCCACTCTTCCCAGAAACAAAGATCTTGTAGCTTGCAGTGTCAGCAGCCACCTGGGGAGGCAGAACCGGCCTTTCAAGCAGCCCTAGAATAATAAGTAATCCTTGCTTCAGATACTCACCTCCCCAAAGTAAACCCTTCCCTAGCTCTGCAACCATCCAGTCTGACCTCTCCATTTCTCAGGCCCAGAGGGGGAAAGTAATTTGGGGAAGGTAACTGAACAAGTTAGCAACATTGCAGGAAACAGGACCCAGTACTGCTAACATCTAGTTGAGGGCTCTCAACTATACCATGTGGGTGAATGTATAAATGAATTCAATATACGTTTTAATTATACTAGAAGAAGAGCCCTGTAACAGATGAGTAAGACAAACTCCTTGCAAACATGATGTAAAGCCTCTTCCAAAACTAAGACTTAAGAAAAGACTCAGGGGACAGACACGATCTTTTCTGGCACTGTTACTGATTTGTGGTATGACTCTGACAAGTCATTTTTCTTATCTGAAACTCAGTATCCCCATCTGTAAAATATGAGGGTTAGATTAAACAATTTCTAAGGCCCCTCCCAGCTATGACATCTCTGTTCAAAGACTCTTTCCGGCACTAACATTCGATGTTCTAAGGCCCCTCCCAGCTTTGACATTCTATACCCTAAGGTCCTTTCTAGCTCTGACACTCTATAGTCTAAGATCTCTTCCAGCTCTGACATTCTATACTCTAAGGCCCCTTCCAGCTCTGATATTATTTGTTGTAAGGTCCCTTCCAGCTTTGACATCCTGTGTTCTAAGATCCTTCACACCTTCAACATTCTGCAAACTAATGATCCTCTCAGCTCAGAATTAGGGTTACATTGTTGTGTTCCAAGGTTCCTTCTGGCTCTGATATCCTAAAGCATCTTTCATTTCTCAAATCTGCTGATTATCCTGTGGCTCAGGCCATCCCCTAAGGCTTTATTTATAACTGGCAGGGAAGAAAAATGGGAGGAGAAGAAGAAAGATAATGAGCTAAAATACCAGATCCCTTTTTTGGGGGAACCAACAGCCCAGAGAGGAGTCATTGAAGGCCAGAGCTAGAGAGGACTTTGGAGCGCATCAAATCCAACCCCCTCCTTTTTCTGAGAAAGAACCTGAAGCCCAGAGAGGTTCTTTCCCAAGGTCCCACACTTCGAGGTAGGGCTGGGATCAGGCTCCCAATGAGAGTCGTGGGAGCATCCCCAGTCTCTACTGGCAGAGGTCAACAGCTTGAGTCTCCACTCACCAAACACCCTCCGCCGGTTCTTCCGAAGGATGGATGACAGGTACTCTTTGCCCTCTGTGCTCTCGTGCCAGTCAGAGACAATCACAGAGCCTGGGGCTGGGAGCCTGGCCATGGCCCGACCCAGATAGTCCACTCTCCCCAGGACTGAGGAGGCTGAAGTACAAGTGGCCTGTGATATTGGTGGGAAGACCTAATGAGAGGGAGCTCTCTAAGAATGCATTTCCTGTTGCAACAAAGGGGCAAAGCTACCTGAATGGGCTCTCTTATCACCCTCAGCAATTACAAAGTCTCCCCATTCTTACTGCCCCAGAGAGGTATCCTGGGAGGGGGGGAATACTCTTGTGCTTTTATTGCTCCCATGGGGGACGTTTAAATATCCACCCTCTTCATCCAGTGCCCCAGAAGGGCAGATACATGTCACCAACAGCATTCCTCTCACTGACCCAGGGGACATTGACAGGACCCCTCCGTCCTCTGCCCCAGGGGGATACTGACAGGACCCCCTCCTCCTCAGTCCCAGGGGGACATAGACAGGACCCCTTCCTCCTCAGCCCCAGGGGGACATTGACAGGACCCCCTCCTCCTCAGCCCCAGGAAGATGTTGACAGGACCCCCTCCCTCCTCTACCCCAGGGGGACATTGACAGGACCCCCTCCTCCTCTGCCCTAGGGGGATATTGACAGGACGCCCCCCTCCTCCCCTGCCCCAGGGGGACATTGACAGGACCCCCTCCCTCCTCTGCCCTAGGGGCACAGTGACAGGCCTTGCCCGCCCCGGCCCCCCCCCCCTCCTCTCACAGCCCCTCCTCTCTTAGTGGACCAAAGAGGGCGATTATCCGCGCCCCTTTCTCCACCTGCTTTGCGCCGGCTCCCTTAAGACCTGCTCACCGCCTCCCATCAGCTACAACCAGGCGCCCCACGCTTACACGCGAGATAGGTACCACCTCACTGCGCACGCGTAGCCCCGCCCCGGAATCGGCTCCCGAAGTCTGAGTAGAACTCGGTGAGCTCGCGCTACCGGAAGCTTTACTGTTGCTATGGAGACCTAATAGGCGGGGAGGAGGGCGGGACTACATACATTCCCCACCCCTTCCCCACTTCTCAGAACTACGGGCGTCCTCTCCATGGCAACAAGGGCACTGGTGCGCTTGCGCATATTTGCTCTTCTTCCCAGGCCGTGGGAACCAGGTCCTGGGGCGGGGCTGCTGGTGCGTATTGAAGTCAGACGCAGATCGGGCGGAAGTAGAACCCCTGGTGGTCTCCCTGGAGATATAGAAGAGCTGGGGCCCTTAAAGAGGCAAGAGCGTACACAATCTTATCGTCACCCTGTGAACGAGAACCCTCAACACTAGCAACTGCGGCTGCGCCATTCCAGCCAATCAACACACAGATTCTACTCCCACCCCCACCCCCTCCCAGCCCTCACCCCGCACCAATACACTCTGTTTAAAAGAAAACTCGCCTCCTCTAGGGAGACTTCCCGGATTAATCCTTTCCACCTTGCACTGAAATGCTACCCTAGGAGACCATCGGGTCAAAAATTCTTAATCTAGGGGTCGTGAACTTGTGTTTTCACTTTTTTGGTAACTCGTTCAGTCGTGCCCGACTCTTCATGACCCCATGGACCTTAGCACCCCCAGTCCTCCACTGTCTCCCAAAGTCTGTCCAAACTCATGTTCATCGTTTCCATAACACTAACCATCCATCGCATCCTCTGCCGTCCCCTCCTCCTCTTGCCTTCCCAACATCAGGGTCTTTTCCAATGAGTCCCATCTTCTCGTTAAGTGGCCAGAGTATTCAAGCTTCAGCTCCAGCTTGGCCTTCCAGTGAAGAGCCTGAATTAATTTCTTTAATTGGTTGATTCGACCTCCTTCTGTCCAGGGGACTCTCCGAAGTCTTTCCAGCATCACAGTTGGACATCTCGATTCTGTAGCACTCGGCTTTTCTTAATCTTTCCAAATCTCCCAGCCCGTCTGTCTCTGCTTTTCAGCATATTGTCCAGATTTGCCATAGCTTTCCTTCCAAGGAGCAGGGGTCTTTTAATTTCATGGCTATAGTCGCTATCTGCAGTGATATTTGAGCCCAAGAATACAAAATCTGACCCTGCTTCCGTTTCTTCTCCCCCTATTTGCCAGGAAGTGGTGGGACCAGATGCCAAGGTCTTAGTTTTTTGATGTTAAGCTCCAAGCCAGTTTTTATAGTCTCCTCTATCACCATCATCAAGAGGCTTCTCAATTTCTCTTCACCTTCTGCCTTCAGAGTGGTATTGTCTGCATATCTAAGATTGTTGATATTTCTCTCGGCAACTTTAATTCCAGCTTTTGATTCATCCAGCCTGGAACTTCATATGATGTCCTCTGCACATAAGTGAAAATAAATAAGGTGACACTACACAGCCTTGTGGTACTCCTTTTCCAATCTTTGGCCGATCAGTTGTTCCATGTTTGCTTCTTGGCCTACACGAAGGCTCCTCAGGAGACAGGTAAAATGATCTGGTACTCCCATCTTTGTGAGGACTTGCCACATTTTGTTGTGATTCACATAATCAAAGGCTTTAGTGTAGTCAATGAAGCAAAAGTACATGTTTTTCTGGAACTTCCTTGCTTTCTGCAATGAATCCAAAGAATGTTGGCAATTTGGTCTCTAGTTCCTCTGCCTCCTAAGAGAAAAACAGCCTGCTCTTCTGATAATTCTCAGTTCACATATTGCTGAAGCCTAGCTTGTAGAATCTTAAGCATAACCTTGTGGGAGTGTGAAATGCGAACATTCCTTGGCATTGCCTTTCTTTAGGATTGGAACATAAATGGATCTTTTCCAATCCACCAGCAACTGTTGTATCTTCCAAATTGGCCGGCATTTGCTGAGTCCCACACTTTAACAGCATTATCTTTTAGGATTTTAAATAACCCAGCTGGAATTCTGTCACCTCCGCTAGCCTTATTGTTAACAATGCTTCTTATGGCCCACCTGGCTTCATTCTCCTGGATGTCCAGCTCTAGATCAGTAACCACACCCTCATGGTTATCGGAGATGTTAAGAGCTTTCTTTAAAGTTCTTCTATATATTCTTGCCGCCTCTTCTTAGTCACTTCAGCTTCTATTAAGTACCTAACATTTTTCCTCTTTTTTTTTGCATGAGACTTTTTCTTGATATCTCTAATTTTCTCAAAGAGATCTCTTGTCTTTCCCATTCTGTTGTTTTCTTCTATTTCTTTGCATTGCTCATTTAAGAGAACCTTCTTATCTCTCCTTGCTATTCTCTTCAATTCTGCAGTCAGTTGGGTATATCTTTCCCTTTCCTTCTTTCCTCAGCTGTTTGTAAAGCCTCATCAGAAGCCATTTTGCTTTCTTGCTCTTCATTTTCCGTGGAATGTTTTTGGTTGCTGCCTCCTATACAATATTGCAAACCTCTGTTCATAGTTTTTCAGGCACTCTATACCAGATCTAATCCCTTAAATCTATTTATCACTTCCATTTCATATTCATAAAGGCTGTTATTTAGGTCATATCTATACAGTCTGATGATTTTTCCTACTTTTGTCAATTTAAGTCTGAGTTTTGCAAATAAGAAGCTCATGATTGATAACCCTTTCTCTAGGGTCTTAGACCTCTTTTTTCATCTCTGAGCCCACTATGGCAACTCCCTTCCAGAGGGCTAGCTAAAGGAAGCATCAGGTCAGGGTACCAGAATTGAAGGGCTAGCCAGGACCTCTAAGCTACTTGTGTTCCAACCCTTAATTAGACAAGAAAATTCTATAACATCCTTGACAGGTGGTCACCCAGCCTCTATTGAGACCACCAGTGATGAGGAATTCATCTCCTCATAAAGCAACTCCACTCCATTTTCAGCCCAATCCCAGAATTCTAGCCCTTTCCCCCAACCACCAGCCAAGAACTCCCTGTCTATCCATAGTTCCCTGTTCCCACTCCCCAATATTTTGCATTCATCTCAGTGCCCAGAGGCTCTTCTATATCCTTTGCCTTCTAGAGAATTGGATGGAGCTGGTCACCCAGTGATCATGGACAACCTGATGCCAATGTGGGACAAGAAGCCCAGAGCCCTATACTTTCCCCAACAAGATCAGAGCTGTAAGTAGGAAATTTTGTGGCTGGGGCACAGGATGTGTGAATGGATGAAGCTCACTACATCTGTAGTCACCAAAGGAAGAAGACCCAGGACAAAGTTGCAATCATCAAGGATGGGGCCAGGTGCAAGGTGAGCCCTGAGATGGAAAAAACTTATTTGGGGCAACTCTGTCAGTACCCCAAAAATGTTGTCCCCTAGTTAAAAGCCCCATTTGACTCACCCTAAAACTTCTGCCCTAAGTTTCTCTCAATTCTGGGTAACTCCCATCAGTAGATTCCCCAGGTGCCAAGCACTCCTGAAGAAAATAAAGAAATTGGGCTGACCGAGTTAGCTACCTATCTATGCCATTTAATCTTTTTTTTTGGAGGGGGGAAGGCAAGGCAATTGGGGTTAAGTGACCTGCCCAAGGTCACACAGCTAGTAAGTGTGTCAAGTGTCTGAGGCCAAATTTGAACTCAGGTCCTCCCGACTCCAGGGCCGGCTCTACTCACTGTACCACCTAGCTGCCCCTAATCTTTTTCACTCATCTCTTATTCAGTCTTCTACTTCAGCACTTCTCAAGCCCCCAAAGCTACCCTCGGTCCCTTCTCTGTCATCAGATGACCCAGTATTAAGCCTTCTTGAAGCTATGAAACCTCAGTTCTCTCACCACCACCCCCCCATTTCTACAGCCTCTAATCCTTTTGCTGTCCTCACCCATCTTCTCCTTCTCTCTAATCTCAGAGGAAGGGGTGGCTCCTCTACTGGACCCAGCTACATCCTTCCTTTTCACCTATGTGAACCCTTGGTTCCTTCTCCTCCCATCTCTGTGACCCTGCTTCATAAATTATTCCATCTCACACGTATTTCCAGTGTCTTCTTCACTGGGAATACTTACCTTGAACCTGCAAACATGTTCAAGTCTTTACTAGCTAATGAATGAATAAATGGATGGATGGGTGGATGGATGAATAAATGCCTTCCCTAATACCCCCTCAGGCTATAATTCTGCTTCTTCTCTGCTCACTGTCCCATCTATACTACCCACTTACCCCAACACTTTGCAATCTGACTTCTATCTCCACACCTCTACAGAAACAGTCTTCCCCAAGGTCACTCTACAGAAATCGCCTTTTCTGAGGTCGTTCGTGATCTCATTGACAAATCCGATGGTATTTTTTTAAGTCATCCTCCATGACCTCTTCACAATGTGACACAGTGGACTGCCTCCTCTTCCTTCATACCATGCTTGAGCTAGATGTTGTATATGTAGCTCAAACCAAATATGTCCAAAACAGAATTTGTTATCATCTTCTCCCCCCTCCCCACCCCCGCCAAAACCTTCCCTGTTATTGTCAAGAGCACCACGGTCATCCTGGCTGCCCAGGAGCATACCTTCAGCATCATCCTGATCTCTTCACTCACTGTCTGATTTGTTGTGAGATCTTGTTGTTATTATTTTTATAATATCTTTTTAATTTTTGTTGTTGTTCAGTCATTTTTCAGTTGTGTCTGACTCTTTATGACCCCATTTTGGCATTTTCTTAGCAGAGATACTTGGAGGGGTTTGCCATTTCCTTCTCCAGATCATTTTACAGATGAGGAAACTGAAGCAAACGGGATGAAATGACTTGCCCAGGGTCACACACCTAGTTCAGACCCTCATCATATCTTACCTGGACTGTTGGTAATAGCCTCTAACTGGCTTCCCTGCTCAGCTGCCAGGGTGATTTTTTGAAAGCTTCAAACTGACCTCATCACTCTAACTCCCGACAAGAGTGGCTCCCTATTACCTCTAGGACTGAATACAAAATCATCTGTTTAGCATTTAAAGCCCTGTCCCCTTCCCGTCTTTCCTGTTTTCTTATATTCTGTTTCCCTCTATGAACTCTATGATCCCACTTAAACTAGCCTATACTTACACCATATTACACCTCCCATTTCCTGTACTGGCCATCCCCTATGCCAAGAATCCCCTGCTCCCCTCACCTCTGCCTCTTGGAATCCCTGGATTTAAGAGAGCTCAAATGTCAACTTCTAAAGGAAGCCTTTCCTTACTTCCCTGTTACTGTTGAGGGTACCACCATCCTTCCAAGGACCCAGTCTCCCAACCTAGGAATCATCCTGGATTCCTCACTATCTTTCACCCCTCCATATCCATATTGTTGCCAGGACCTGCCAATTTCACCCTTGCAGCATCTCTCAGATACATCTCCTTCTCTTCTCCGACACTGTCCCCTACTCTAGTGCTGGCCTTCATCACCTCATGCCTTGATTATTGCAATAGCCTGCTGGTGACTTTGCACAGCACTGCCTCACTTAAATCCAATTCATTTAAGGTCAAGACATCACTCACCTGATGTCCTCTTTGAGACAAAGGACAAACAACATGTAACCAACCATGTCACCCCTTACTCTATAAACTTTCCATAACCTCCAGGAGCAAATACAAAATGTTTTGTTTGTCATTCAAAGCCCTTTATAACATAGCCCCCTCCTACCTTTCCAGTCTTCTTTCAGGTTACTCCCTGATCCAGGACTCTCACCTCCTGGCTCATCCTGGAACTCTAGACATTTTCTCTGGCTTTCTTCCTTGCCAGGAATTCT
Organism: Trichosurus vulpecula; assembly: GCF_011100635.1. NCBI lineage: Eukaryota > Metazoa > Chordata > Mammalia > Diprotodontia > Phalangeridae > Trichosurus > Trichosurus vulpecula. Next base: position 48,998,928 of record NC_050574.1, read on the forward strand.
CTTCTTCTTGATCTCTACCTCCTGGCTTCTCTGGCTTCCTTCAAGTGACAACTAAAATCCCATCTTCTTCAAGGAGCCTTTCCTAATCCACCTTCATTGGTTTTTTTTTTTTAGCCTATTTATTATTTATTTAGTTTTAGTTTTCAGCATTCAATTTTATAAGATTTTGAGTTCCAAATTTTCCCCCTCCCTCCCCAAAATGGCATGCAATTTGATATTTTTATACAATCATATTAAACACACTTCCACATTAGTCATGTGGATCTACCTTCACTCTGGAGCCTTGTCTGTGCTGATTACTTCCTACTTGTCCTGTATGTGGCTTGCACATAGCTTTGTACATGGTTGTTTGCATGTTGTCTCCCCCCTTAGACAGTGAGCTCCCTGAGGGCAGGGATTGTTTTTCACTTTCTTTTAAGGTGCCAGGCATACCTTGCTAAATACTGGGGATAGCTTTCTAATTTTTGTTGTCATTCAGTCATTTTTTCAATCGTGGCTGACTCTTTGTGACCCCATTTTGGGGTTTTCTTAGCAGAGATCCTGGAGTGGTTTGCCGTTTCCTTCTCCAGCTCATTTTACCGATGAGGAAACTGAGGCGAACAGCGTTAAGTGACTTGCCTGGATTTGAACTCCGGAAGATGAGTCTTCCTGATTTCAAGCCAGAACTCTATCCATGGCTCCACCCAGCTGCCCCAGCTTTTTAAAAAGTCGTCTAATAAACGCTTGTTGATTTGAGGTTACTAATCCCCACCTCCCAGCTGCTTGCACCCTCCCTCCCCAAATTACCTAGGATTCATCTTATATATATTCCGAATATGCTTTTTTATTTTCATGTCATCTCTCCATTAGAAAGGAAACTCTTTGAGGGCAGGAACAATCTCCCCATTCAGTCTCTGGATCCCCGGAGCTTAGGCCAGTGCCCAGCTAACAGGAGACTCTTAAACTCTTGTCTGTCAGTTGTTTGCTAAACTCCAGGGCTCTGACCTTGGCCACCTTCTCCTCCTCCTTTATGCTGGCCTTGGTGACCTCATGCACTCACACGGCTTCAGTTACCAGCTCTCTGCGGAGGAATCCTACATCTGCTTCTCCCCCTGACCTCCAGTCCCCGGTTTCTAACCTGCCGGATGGAAATCCTCTCCACACCTCACACCCAATATGTTCACAGCTAAAGCATTTCCTTCCTCATCCTGCTGCCTCTTTCCTCCCCCAACTCCTTCACTTTGATTAATGACCCCACCCAGGTACATAACCTCAGAGTCACCTTTACCTTCTCCCTCCGCCCCCAACCAAACAGCTGCCAAGTTCTATTGTTTCTACCAGCACAATGAAGTTTCCACCCCTTCTCTTCTGCTGTCACCACCCTTGTTTTCGGTCCTCACCTCTTTTCACCCAGAATATTGCATCTGCGTCCTAACTGGTCTTTCTGCCTTCCAGTCTAGGGCTTCTGAAATCCACCCTTCAAATTGTTGTTTGAGTTATCTTTCAAAGGTAGTGAAAGGTAGGGCTCTGATCAGGTCACTCCTCCTCTTAAAAGCTTTCTGTGGCTCCCTATTGTCTATGGAATCAATTGTAATATGGTTGGTTGGTGTCCTTCATTCTCAAAGAGGACCCAAATGACACCACTTGGTTAGAATCAAGTTTCAATCTGTCTGAGTGTGCCTGATCGGACCAATCCGAGCTGGGAATGCTCTACCACAGGTCGGGCACGTTTGTCAGTGTGAATATTTGGGGTGGATTCTCTAAATGTGCGCATCTCACTTTTCTTTTGAGCTACTTCAATTCTGCAGAGCACAGTACCTTCTCTGAAGTGGGCATGCCATGCTGCACAGTCCTGTGCTAGTGTCTCCCATGTCACACAATCAATTCCAAAGTTCTCAAGAGAGACCTTGAGAATGTCCTTGAATGTTTTTTTGGGACCACCATGTGAGTGCATGCTGTGCCACAGTGTGTGAGTTCTCCATAAAATAGTCTTTTTGACAAGCATTTGGCATTTGAACAATGTGACCAGTCCGTAAGAGTTGCACTCTCTGAAGCAGAGTTTGAATGTTTGGCAGTTTAGTTCTAGAAAGGCCCTCAGTATCTAGTACTTTATCCTTCCAGGTGATCTTCAGAATCTTCCTTAAGACAATTCAAATGGAAATGACTCAGTTTCCTGGCATGGTGCTGCTATACTGGTACTTAATATAAGCTCTTTATGGCTGGTCAGTCAATGAAGATTTCTTAAAGCATATCCTCAGCTCCTAACACATAACCTAAGAGATGGTTAACTGACTGATACCAACTCCTCTTCCCAGCAATCAAGTCTCTTCCCAATCTGTCTCCCAACTCTCTGTTCAACTATATCTCAAATGACTCTCCCTTAAGGTATTCTACAGACCTGGCAAACTGGATTTTTCTCATCCTGCCCAGCTCGTCTTTAATTCATGCCATCCCCTATCCTTGGAAAAGCCTCATCCCCTAACCGTTCACCTATCTTTCTCTCTTCAAGACTCAACTCAAATGCCTTTCCCCATGTGAAAATGACCACTCCCTCCTCAAACTTTCTTTTCTTTTTTTTTTAAGATTACGATGAAAATGGTTTTTTTTAAAAAAAAAAAGGTTTTCCAGTCTTAGCCAACATTCAGTTCAATGAAATTCCTAGTCAGCAAAAAAAGAGTGCCTTAAACATGAGATTTGAACTGTATCTCAAAACAGTTAGGTGGCACAGGCACAGTGGATAGAGCTCTGGACGTAGAATCAGGAAGACTCATCTTCTGAAGTTCAAATCTGGCTTCAGACCCTTACTGTGTGACCCTGGGCAAGTCACTTCACCCTGGTTGCTTCAGCTTCCTCATCTATAAAATAAGAAGGAAATGGCAAACCACTCCAGTAACTTTGCCCCAAAAAATGGGGTCATGGACAGTTAGATACAACTGAAAACCATTGAACATTACCTCAAAACAAATTTGTCATCACTAAAAACTTTTGGGGCAGGTAGGTGGTGAAGTGGGTAGATTATCAATTAAGTTGGGACTTTTTTTTACTGTTTTAGAATGATAAATTAAGTGTCTTTGATTGAGTCTTACTAGGTGCAAAGCCCCAGGCCCAAACCCCTATCTACTAGGAGCTAAGCCTATGTGGGCGTGAAGCCCTCAGGGTCCTAAGGGGAGTTAAGACCAGAGCCAAGAGTAGGAGCCCGAGTTCTGGTGGCTCAGATGACTTTTGATGATGGCTAAAGAGTGTATAAAAAGAGAGAACAGAGCTATTTGCTTGAGGCTCTCACTCCTGGCGGTGCAGGACTCTAACCCTAAACGCAGCTGCTCTAAGAGCCTCTCAGCTCACCCAGATGTTGATGGTTCCTTGGTAACTATGAATTGTATCCGGTCTGTTGATAATGTATGTTTGTAGTTTGTTTGTATTTGCTCTGAAATTCAGGGTGCTGGCTTTTTCCCCTGATTTGAAATAAGATTGTTAACCCCCTAATGCTACTTTCCTTAGTAAAGCAGATCAAAAGAACCTGTGCTGGCAGCATCTTTGCTGTTGGGCTTATGTTGATCTTTCACCCCACCCCAACAGCTGTTAGCCTAATTGTTGCAACAAGCACCAGCCCTGGAGTCAGGAAGACCTGAGTTCAAATCCAGCCTCAGTTACTAGTTGTGTGAAGTCTCTTAACCCTGATTGCCTCCCAAAACAAAACAAAACTTAGAGCTGACAATTGTCTAGAGCAAGAATTCCCAATCTTTTTGTGTCTGTGGTTGGATCCCTTCTCAGAAGAATGTTGTGAAATGTTACAAGGGAAATGAATTCTATTGAAATGCAGTTACCAAAATAGTTTTAAAACAAGTTGACAGACCCTTGGCTAAGAACTTGTACCCCTTCCTCTGTACACTTTACCTCCCTCTAACTTTAGGGTTTGGAGTTTTTCAGATTTTTTTGACATGTTTTATTTTTACTTTACAGACATTTACAGATTATTTTGTGAGAGGTCTCTTGCACACAGCAAAACCCTTTACTGAAAGAAATAATGTGGTAACCTCACCTGAAAGTTCATGTCCCATTTCACATCTGTTGAGCTCCCTTCCCCCTCTCTCTAATTGAAAAACAAAAAACGGAAACCTATTTACTTTGTCTCTCACTGACTCCAATTTGCCATAGTACTTGGTCTGCCTGAGCCTCTCTTGGGCACTTCACTTAGTCTCTCCTTAGGCCAGAGTTATATCTCTCCAAACAATCAATTATTAAGTGCCCAATCTATAGCAGGCACAGTGCTGGGCAGATTATAAACTCAATGGGGGCCCATTTTAAATCCATCTTTTTATAGCCCATGGCTCAGCCCATAGGAGGCACCTAATACACATTCATTGAAGTGAATAGTTCAGGTGATACCACAGTGCTTCCTCCCACCCCACCCCCCATCCCACTGTCACCTGCCTCAGATGAAGTCCCACTCATTAGGGACATCCCTGAGCTGTACCTAGGAAGGTTAAGTGACTTGTGAGTAAATCGATTAAGTAGCTAAAGCAGCCAAGTGGCACCGTGGATAGAGCATTGATTGGACTGGCAGTCAGAAGAAGAGTTCAAATCCTGCCTTGGACACTGATTAGCTGTGTGGCTTCAGTTTCTCCATTTGTCAAACGGGGATAACAATAGCCCCTATCTCCCAGGGTTATTGTGAGGATTGAGTGAGATATTTGTAAAGTGCTTTACCGACCTTATGTTGTTCGGTTGTTTTCCCATCATGCCCGATTCTTCGTGACCCCATTTGGGGTTTTCTACAATGGTCTGCCACTTTCTTCTCTAGCTCATTTTACAGATGGGGAAACTGAGGCAAGTGGGGTGAAGTAACTTGCCCAGGGTCACCCAGCTTGTAAATGTCTGAAGCTAGATTTGAACTCAGGAAGATGAGTCCGGGCCCAGCACTCTGGGCACTACGGTGGCCCCTAGCTGCCTACCTAAAATGCTTTACTAACCTTATAATGTTATACAAATGCTAGCAAGTATCTAAAAGCTTGAGTCAGGTCTCTTCAGTCCAATTCCAGCCTTCTTTCTGTTACCGTATATTGTATTTTTGCTCCCTTTTCTCTGAGGACTTGTCATGGGGCACCTTCTATGACACAAAGGGTGGGCCTCTCTAGGGAGCCCCCATCCTCCTGGGTTATACAGGGCTTGCGAATGGGGCCCATGGTGTAGTGGGGGGGGGGCGGAGATCATGGATCCGCTCAATTGTAAAAACATAGAGTTTCCCTCCAACTGAGATGTTGTGGTCAGTGGGGGCCAGGGGAGAATCAACGTTTCTTCCCCTCAGTGTGGTCTCTGGAAAACTCAGGAAAGGGAGAGAGGTACAAGCCTGGGAGCCAAGAATTCCTCTGTGGAGTTGGCCAGCGGCACCAAGAACATCCATTTCCACCAGGATTCCTCAGAATGGTATGAAGTCTTTCCTGAGGTTGGGGACAGGGGGAGGGGGAAGTGAAGCAGTGGGGGGCGGGGTGCAGATTCAAGGCTACTTCTCTCCAAAGCTTTACCTGGCCCTTCTGCTTCCTCCCTGACCTCTGTGTTATTTATTACTATTCCGTTTGGAGCCAGAGGACCTGGGTTCACATCCTGCCTATGCCACCTGTATGACCTCTTCTGTAAAATGAGGAAGTTGAATCAGATTGATGGGGTGCTTGTGCTTGGACCCTAATTCTAACATCACATTTCCCCTAGCCTGTGCTTGGGTGCCTGTGCTTGACCTCCAGTTCTAAAATCACATCTCTCCCTAGCTTCAAAGCATTGGCCCAGGCAGCCTGTCTCCAGTTTAAGGGCAATGCCTTACCAAAACGACTAGTTCTCAAAAACATATTCTTTCCCAGGCAGCCTCTCTATAGCTAAAGGGCAGCATGCCCCAAACTTATCTCTGCTTCTTCCTCGGTAAGCAGCTATGCCCAATCGTAGATTGATTTCCAGATGATACACTGAGTCTAACACACATCCTAGACATAGTCAAATGTATACTCCCTTACATTAATCTTGTCTAACAAGACACGTGATGGAGTCCACCTGGATGTTCCCAGTCAGCCATGAACTTTTGGAGACTTAGTGACATTTCACAGTCAAAACCACACCCACAGGTAGCCCCCCCACCTTGGGCTATTTCTCAGTGAACTCTGGGTAAGATACCTGTGCAGTAGATACAAAAAGTGCATGATCTTTTAAAAACTGACCACCCCTTAATCACACCTTAAACACTCCCTAATCCCACCCCAAAACACCTAATTGACAGGTTTCATCCCTAAATCTTGTACTTAAACTTTCCCTGTAGCCCTATATGGTTGCAGGTTCCCTAAGAACTCTTGCCCACTTTATTTACATAAAGCATAATAAATCTTTGCCTCCTTGACTTACAGAATGCTTGGGTCCATGAATTCATTCCAGGTGACTGGGAACTTTGGTTTGGGATTCCTACATCCCTGGGGTTCATTTCTCCTTCAACAAGATGACCCCATGGTCCCTTCTAGCTCTGGATGGATGATCTTGTGATGGTCTAGGCCACGTCCCTGGAATCTGGGACATCCCTGACTTAAGCCAAAACAGCTCTTTTCTCAAAGGATGGGAACGGTCAGGAACAGATGGGTTCCCAGCCTCAGGCCTGGAAGAGTCAAGCAAACTTGGCCAAGGCTCTTAGGCATTTACTAACAACAGCTACACCAGGCACCACAGAGCAGGTACCCTGGGCCAGAAACTGCCCAAGCACAAAGGAGTTTTCCCAAGCCTGAGACTGCCATCAGCTAGGAGCGAAGACAAAATGAAGCCTGCTCTCTCTACCCCCCTGATTTATTATTTTTCAGAAGGGGAAAAAAGGGAGGGATTCAGAAGTTCCGGGTTTGAGTCCTAGCACTAATCTTGGGCCAATCTCTTTACCTGTGGGAGCCTTAACTTCCTCTTCAGGAAAATGGAAAAATGGAGAAAGAGTCCCTGACTGCTTCATAAGAGAATTCAAAGGAGACAAGGTATAGGAGATCCCATTGCAAGCTAATAAGTATCTCATGGATGCAAGTGGATTTCTTTACTGTGAGATGCCATCGTATAATGACCACTGGGCTCAAGAGATCTGGGTCCTAGTCCTGGTTCTGCTAATGAATGATGCAATGGGCTTCTCTGGCCCTCAGCTTCCCCTTCTGATGAAGTGGAAGCTCTTTGAAAACAGGGGACTGATTCATTTTTATCTTTTTTCCCCGGTGCCTAGCTCAGGGGCCATAATTATTTGTTGATGGACTAAATCTGTAAAATGAGGGTCCTTTTCTCTGACACTATATGCCATGACCTTTGACCATGACAGAGCGTGGTGCTGTGGACGGAGCCAGTCCAGTCCCAGATATTGACTGGCTGTGACCTGAGGTTAAGTCCCAAGCTCTCCGAGTCACAGCTGCCACCTTTTCTGAATGGGGATAATCATACTGGTGCACACCGTTACCATGAGGAAAGGCCAAAGCCCCAAGTTTGATTTTTAATTGAATCTCAGCTCGGACTAGAGTTTAAAACAATTCCTGGGGTGCCCCCATGTGGCTGCTTTGGGAACTCCACCCTCCTGGCCCCTGATGCTTTAGCTATCCACTTTTCCCATCACAGCTTACAGCATCTGAATTTTTCTGGTTCCTTTTCCATATCAAAAATCAAGCATAAAATGCTCAGCAGATGGGGAGTTTGACCTCGGTTCTGTCTTCCTCTCCTTGTCTTTCCTGGCACCTGGTAGAGGGTTAGTCCCTGTTGTCTCATATCTGAAGAAACCTAAGTCCAACAACTGGTGTCCTTGGACCCAGTCACACACGTGATGTGACGTGAGAGATCCCAGATGAGCTGCCCAAATACAGCCCCCTCCCCTTCCTTTCCTTAAGGGCCCAAGTCATCAAATCCTGCAGACAAAGGAGACTGAGCTCCTTGAGAGTAGGGACTGGTTCCATAGCACTTCTGTACAGCTGGAACATAGTAGGCACTTAATGTTTATGGACAGCCTAAGCTGTCTTTAGCACATTGAGTTTGCAGCCCACTAAAACCCCCAAATCCTTTTCTTTAGCTATATCTCTACCCCCCATCTTATATCTGTGAAGCTGAATTTTAGAAATCCAAATGGAAAACTTTTATCATCTACTAAATTTGCTATTATTTGATTTGGCCCAAACACTCAAGGGTCTTTGGATCCTAAGTCATCTGTTGTGATGGCTAGCTTTCCTAATTTTGTGCCATCTGCTAATTGAAGCTTGAACGTTACACCTTTAAATCATTAATAAAAACGTGCATCTGCCTGTACCCCATGGCTTCTGTGAGGGGTTTAGGTATAGGCTGGTAGGGAGGTTTTACCTCCAGGATCAAAGCTAGGGGGGGCCTTAGAAATCTAGTCCAATCCCCTAATTTTAGAGAGTATGTAAATGGTGACCCAGAAACATTTTGTTCAAAGTGATTTGCTCAAGGTCACACAGTACATGTGGTAGTTTGTCTCATGTTGGGGATGACTCTAATCATCTGTCTCTCCTCTAGGGTTTGAACCAGGCCATTCTAACTCCCGATCTTCCCCCTTCTCCCATTGGTGAGTTTCCTCCTTAGAACCCCATTTTGTGGAGGGACCCAGTCTGGTTAGTCTTCATTCCTTCTATCTCTGATTTTCTGAACTTCAAAACCGTGCCTCAGTAAATGTCTCATCCTAGAATTTACCCCCACATCTTGGGTCTCCTTGCCTCGGAATACCCAACTACCCTTGTGGTCTTTTTGTTGTTGTTTAGTCATTTTTCTATCATGTCCTATTCTTCATGACCCCATTTGGGGTTTTCTTGGCAGAGGCACTGGAGTAGTTTGCCATGTTTTTTCTCCAGCTCATTTTACAGATGAGAAAATTGAGGCAAACAGGGTTAAGTGACTTGCCCAGGGTCACACAGCTAGTGTCTAAGGCCAGATTAGGCCTGGCTCTTAGACCTAGCTGCCCCCCTCCCAGTGGCCTTACCACCCTGGAATATCTCTCCACCAGGCTCGTCCCATTATCCTATGTTTAAGCTCCTCCATTCTGTTGGGGAGTCCAGACTGGTCAGCCTTCATTCCCCTTCCTATTCTGTTACTGAATTTATGGACTTCAAAACCATAGCCTGTGGATACCTTCACTCCTTTCCACTTTTACTGCTCCTTTTTGGGTGGTGTTTTTCCCTCATCAGAATGTAAGCCCCTTGAAGACAAGGAATTTTCTTTCCTTTTGCTTATTCCAAAAACAATGGGTATCCAGGAAATATGTAATAAATGCTTGTCTCCTTCTAGGACATTTATACTCTATTCTTTTTTTTCCCAAGGCATTCTCGAGGCTAATTATTAAAATGTCTGTCTTGTACATATTAGCAGAGAAGAGCCTTGACTGAGCTTGGGGGACTGGTATGAAATTCAATGAGATTATAAAATGCAAAAATGCTTGCATTATCTGATATCTGTAATCAGGGCAGAACCCTTACTAATTAGCTTTGGGACTAGAGGCATAAACAAACAAAATTAAGAAATTTACTAATTGTCCTTTCCTGCTGTAATTGGGGTTTTTTTCCTCAATGTTTTTATTCATAGGTTTACATAGAACGTAGGATTTAAAACTGGAAAAAATCTTAAAGATCAGTCTATAATCCAGTCCAATTCCCATATTTTTATACAAGTAAACAGGCCCAGAAAGCTTCCTAAAATCCTACTCATACTTAACCAGTAACTGACAGTCAGGATTCTCTTTTCTCTGTTCTGTATCTGGCTCTAGGTCCAGCCCCAGGCAATTTGTCTTTGAATGCAAATTCTAGAGGGCAAGGACTGTCAACATCATTTTTTTTCCTTCTGGTGCTGCATGAATTAAATATTTAATAAGGTTTTGCTGATGTTGGCTCCACATACTCTTTGCTCCTGAAGCCCACAAAAGGCTCACAACTGCATGGAACAGGAAGCCTCAGAATTTGATTAGACAAAGAAGACTCACTTTCCCCCAACTCTCAGCCTTGCTTTTTCCATTCTTGAGAGGGGCAGCCTTCTTCCCACAACGGTTTTCCTTCTGTGCCTACAGAGAGCTCAGGGAGCCATTACTCCTACAGGAACTGAATATGTCTTTATATGCCCCCAGTTTACAAAGTCTTGAGAGTGTGGCACTCCTGGCATCTTCACCTGCTATGCTTCTTGAAGGGGATGGATCCTTAATAAAAACTGGCTAGTTTCCAAAGTGGCTAGTTTTACAGTGTCTTGTCAGCTAATTTTTCCCCCCTTTTCAACAGAGAATAGCTTGAATTTTATTCGAAAGTCTTGGAATTAATATGCAGGCCATAGCTTTAAGGGCAGACAACTCTGATTTAATTTTACCAGACCTGAGGATAGGCTAATCCTGGGCTGGGAGGACACAGTATTTACCAAAAAGTCCATGTGGTGTGGTGAAAAGAGCCTTCAGTTTGGAATCCAAAGGACTTTTCAGACACCACCTATATGTATCCTGGAGCAAGTGATATTACTTCTCTAGCCCCTAGTTTCTTCATCTGTAAAATAAGGGGGTTGGATGAGATAGTCTCTAAGGTCTCTTCTAGCTCTAAAGCTGTGATCTCATAGTTCCACTTGTGTGACCTTGGGAGTCACTTGAGGAATGCATGATGTAAGCTACAAAGGAAATGTAAGCCATTGAGCTCATCATCAATCTTTATAGCAAGTTCAAATCTTAGTTCAAATCAGGCCTGAGACACTCACTAGCTGGGAAGTGACTAGCAAGTCACTTCACCCTGTTTGCCTCAGCTTTCTCACCTGTAAAATGAGCTGGAGAAGGGAAAAGAAAATCACTCCAGTATCCATGCCAAGAAAACCCGAATGGGGTCATAAAGAGTCAGGTACAACTGAAAAATGACTGGGATATAACTTGTGAAGACTTCACAGAGTCAGAATATAGGGGCTACTCTCTTCTCATATTTCTGGAATAAGGAATGTCTGAAGGAGTAGGAGAGGCTTGGAATTTAACCTTGTAGTGACTTACCTAACTTCTAGAAAGGAGGGGCCTGAAGCTGTAGGTGCCCCTCCCTTCCCCCTCTCTCGATGCTAGCACAAGAAATTTACCAAATAAGGAGATAATGGACTACCTGTGAGCTGTTTGTTCTCTGCTCCAGGAAGGTCCCCCTCTCCTTTCTCATTCCTTCTCTTTACCTTAGCCATATCATCACCACATCAGTAGCCAAATAAGGAAAGTATGTATAGATTGGCTCTGTCTGATTTCCTGGTTCCTTGTCTAGATTTTCGCACCTAGATTATAAGCCCATCTCCCAGCCAATGGCAAGAAGGGATAGAGGTGGGCGGGAATCTCTGCGTTAGGGTATATCTATTGATGCATTTTCTTTGTACCTCGCCTCCCTCCATTAGTTTGTCCTAGTGGAGGTGATGCCCAAATCTCATGAGATTTGTAAAATAAATTCACTTTGCTTTTGCCTAGAGACACCTCTCTCATTATTTGACCTTTTGAACCACACAGGGCTTTCCCAACAACCACCTCAGATCAGGTACCAGGTTAAAGTGTCAGAGAGGACTTGCACCAGGATACAAAGCTAATAAGTGTTGGGGCTGGGACTCTAACCCAGACCTCTTGACTCCAATTTACTGTTCACTTCTACATGTTCCCTCTAGATTTTGACCACAATCCAAATGTACACCATTAGAGAAGGAAGAGCTTGGATTAGAATGTTCAAAGAGCACTCCTAAGAGTAGGAGTCAGAGATATTGGGTTCTACTTAGGAGGCTAAGAGGGCTTCGTGTAAGTCAAACTCTAAAGCCTCAGTTTTATCACCCATAAGATGGAGATGATACACAGGCACCACCCACCTCATAGCTTTGTGTTGCTTTGTTTGTTTTATGCTTGGTGTATTTCTTATTTACTTCTCTGAGTATGTTTTTTCATGAGTAGATAGAAACTTCTTAAGGGTAGGGATGGTTTTTATTTTCATCTTTGTATCTCTAGCACAAAACAGTGCTTGGCTCATAGAAGATGTTTAAGGCTCCTTGAACTGAATTCCTGGTACTATCCTCTGTCTTGATGAGTCTTCTGGAACAGAGGGAGCTCATTTGTTAAACAATACCAATTCTGTCGCCTCTCTTGATTCTCAATAGAGATGCCTTCTAGTCTTGCCTCTAGGGTCTCTGAATGCCTAAACCTTGGTGGGGGAAACAGGGCCATAACTGGGAATGCTTAGGCCCTGGGCAAATTCAATTGGGGAAGGGGTGGGGTGCATAGGAAATGGTACCACAAAGGAAATCTTCCCACATCAGGAGAGGGGATCATCTCTCAGAGTCCAATCCACAGATGGAGAACTACTGCTCCTGGGAGTAATAAAAACAATAATATTTATATAGTGCCACTATGTGTCAGGCACTGTGCTAAGTGCTTTATAATTGTCTCATTTTAAAAATCCTCATAACCCTGTGGGGTGCTATTATTACCCCTATCTTACAGATGAAGAAACTGAGGCAAATAGCAGTGAAGTGACTTACCCAGGGTGACCCAGCTAGTGTCCGAGACTGGGTATGAACTCAGATCTTCCTGACTCCAGGCCCAGCGCTCTATCCACTGTGCCACCCAGCTGCCCCTATGCTGCCTCCCTTCCTCCCCAATTTGTCCCCGCCCCCATCCCCTAGCTGAACTGCTCTTGTTACAAATACAGCTTAGGGATCAAATCCAACCTCTTTATTTTAAATGGGGAAACTGTTAACAGGTTCACTTCATCTGTGTCCAGCGGCTATCTCCAGAACGAAAGCCAATGAAACACCTGATGGAGAGACAGCATCAGACAAGGAAAGAGAGTACTGGGCTAGGAGTCAAGGGGACCTAGAACCAAGGGTGGGGAACCTGTGGCCTTCTAGGTCCTCAAGAGCAGCCCTTTGACTAAATCCAAGCTTCACAGAACAAATCCCCATAACAAAAGGATTTGTTCTGTTAAACTTGAAATCTGTCAAAAGGCCACATGTGGCCTCAAGGCTGCAAGTTCCCCACCCCTGATTAGACTCTAATTCAATCTCTGACACTTACACATTGCGTGATCTGAGGAGGGCCCTTGTTTCCTCATCTGTAAAATGGGGGGTATGTGATCTCTACACACATCTCGCTGACATCCAGAGCCACAGTCGTTGGGATATGGCAAAACCAGGAATTTATCAGCTAGAATGTTAGTGAGCTCTTTGAAATTGCTCTGACAGTTAACTAAAATGGGAAAAGGCAAGAGATTTGAGGGAAGAGACCTCTTGCCAGGGGTTCAAGGCATCAGCTTCCCTCTCCCACCTGACCTATGCCTGGGATAGCCTTTCTCTTTCTCCTGCTCACCTTCTGAATTTCAACTCAAATGTTCCCTCCTCTGAGAGCCCCAATCTTCATTCCCTCTTGGCCCTGACAAAGTACTTTGGGTACCCCTCTGATGCAGTTACAGAACAATATCTATAGTCATTTGTATGGCTTCCTGGTCCCTTCCCTAGTCTGTGAGCTCTATTCTTCGAAAATCCCCCAGTTCCCAGCTCAGTGCTATCTGAATATTATATACTTGAAATGACAACTGAACACTATCCAGGATACAAATGGAAAAAAAGAAATATGTGTGTGTGTTTAGGGGGGAAGTGGGTAAAATATTACATATTAATTTTGGAACGTTGTAACCAATACTTTCCACCAGTTTCAAAACATTGTCACCATTTTTTAGAAAAGGGTTTCTGGGCTCAGTCCTTGGATATGTCCCCATTTCCCAGAAGACACATTGCTTCTGGACTTCCCAGGACTTTCTCCATCCCATCCCTTCACCTGGTATCTTCCTCCCCTTCCTTTTGTGTGTTGTCTGTCTCCATTAGATTATAAGCTCCTTGAGGGCAGGAATTTTTTAACTTATATTTGTAATCCTAGTGCTTAGAACAGTGTCTGGCACATAGCAGGTTCCTAATAGATGTTTATTGGCGGACTCTCCCCTTACCATCTTAGTTCAGGCTGTCATCCCTCGTTTGGACTACTGCAAATCTCTTCATTGGCATCGCTGCCTTGAGTCACTATTCAGATCCTTCCTCCCTAAAGGTATCAAGATGATTTTCCTGAAGCACAGATGTGCACAAATCGTCTCCTTTCTCAGTAAACTACAGGAGCTCTCTATTACTTCTAGGATCAATTACAAATTCCTGTTTGGTGTGTCACCTCCTTCACAACCTTCCATTCCAGCCTCACCTCACAGAACTCCCCACTAGACATCCCCTGCAGTCAGTCCACTTGAAGTGGACTTTTTCTGTTTCTCACCCCTGGCACTCCATGCTCTTGTCCCCCATGCCTGAAAGTTATACTTCCCTACTCCCCTCCCCTCCTCAGAAGAGCTAGTTTCCTTCAAGACTGGAGTTCTTTTTACATTAAGCCTTTCCCGATTCCCCCAGCTGCTACGCCCTCCCTTACCAAATCACCCTGAATCTGTTTTGTTAACATCTATCTATATATGTTAAGATGTATAAGGGGATTGTTCCATTTTCCAGCGCCTGGCACACCACAGATGCTTATTAAATGTTTGTTGATCGATCACTCAATCTTGTTCGAGGGCCCTTATTCTAATATCTGCATCATCTCTCTCAGGCATTCTCTAAGGGGGCACCCTGAAGCTTGGGAAGCACCAAGTCCTTTAAAGGTGATTGTTATAGAGACACATGGAAGGCTCACACCTCTTTTCCTCACCCCAATAGACTCAATGTTCCAGCAACAAACACAGTGGTGAAATGGGTGGAAAGGCCTTAACTTCAGCTGCTCTCACAGTACCCAAAGCTCCAAAAATTTTTGCTTACAAATAATACAAAATGGTCTTTGGTTTTATGGAACACCCAGGAAGGAATCCAGCCCCTACCGGCCAGTCTAGTGGGAACAAGCCTGTCCACTCTTAGCCATGCTAGTCCCCAGGGCACTGGCACAATCAGGGAGTTGGAAGCCTCTGCTAGCGGGAAGGATCTGCCAGATCTTTTGCCCTAGTGGCACAGTCCGGAAGAACCAAGGTCAATCCTATTCCATGAACAGAGGAGGGCTTTCAATGTAATACAATAAATGGAAACTATTCTCTCCATAGCTCCTTTTTATTTGTTAAATTGCTAAAAATTCATCAGGGGAAAACATTAACAAAAAATGAAATTGACACCGATTTAAATACCAATGAAATCATTCCTACACTTGTGTGCCTAAAATGACTATTCCAGGGTAAGTCATCTGGTGCCGAGCTCTATCAGAGCCTGACAAGAACCCCGGCTGGCGAGAGGGGAGTGGAAGGGGCAGAGAAGTCTCCCCTTTTACAATGAACCACTGTGAGAGTCATTTACTGGTAACCCTGCAGAACATGCCTTCTGCAACACGTGGTGGGAAGGAGTAGGGGGAGGAGCAGAGCAGGAGATGGGAAGAGGGAAGTCCTGGCTTCCTCTGATTTGGGCTAGGGGTTGTTGTGACCCTTTCAGCTGACTTATGAGCTGGTAAGAGACCACACATGATGCGAAGCAGTGTACATCACCATGCCTGGATCACCACAGGGATGAGGAGAGATGGAAAGTCACTTGCAAGGGGAAGGAAAAAAGCAAAGCAGAAAGAGGCTGAGAGACAGGTAAGGGGAAGGTATTCATTCTCCACTTATAAACTTTTTGTACTCAACAGTCACTGACCCTTCAAGTTAACAAAGCAAAATGTAAAGATCTCAATGCCATTCTTAGGTTACTTTTTATAGGTTCATCTTTTGTTGTAAACCTCAAGAATCCAAAAATGAAGTTATGCAAACAACAGAAGCCTGGGAGAATGCTAAGTCCAGCTTTGCCTTAAAAGAAAAAAAAAGGGGAAGGGGAAAGGGGAATCTTGTTTCTATGTAGACATATTCTATATTCTCCCCAAAGAGGCAAAACTCCCACTACCCCATTTGGAAGAACAATGGAGATGTGCAACCAAACCTTCCCGCCCTCACCCCTCTTCCCGAAACCCATGCTGCATATATCAAGTGGGATGAAAGAATTTTCAGTCCTGTCCATGGGAGGGTAGGAACACACTGAAAATCTTGCTACAGAGTCAACGAGGTGAATTTCAAAGTCAATGCAATGCCGGGAATCTTGAAGGCACTCTTGCAGGAATGGAAGGGGTTAAAGCTTCAAGTATAGCTTCAAATTTATCTTAAATATTTAAATACTGATAAATATTCATTTTAGGTGCTCCTGAGGTGTGTTTAAAAATAAGTTTTGTCTCATTTTTCTCAGTTGATCTTAAGACAAAATTGGCGCAGATAGTGTTGAGACAGAGTGACGGTGTAGTCTCATCTAGCTGAGACTCTGTCCAATGCACCATGGAAACACTCGCCTCGGCTCATCCACCTGATGTGCCACACTACATGTGGCTTTCAAGTGGTCCTGAGGAGACAACCATCTTGGTTATGTTGGCTTTCTGTCCACACTGTCCAGCTTGACCAGGCTCAAGTTTCTTGACCAGCCCCTGATGACACTTGGCAATGGTGCTGTTGGAGTTTGGTGGCAACCAGATTGAAGGATCATTAAGCAGGTGTCACCTAGCCAATACCAAGACTGATGTGTGGGGACAAGGAAGATGACTTGAAGAGCTGTAAACAAATGCTCGGTTTTGTTTTGGATTATGTGTGCAACACTGTATGCCCTCAGATTCCAAAGGAACCAAGATAACTTTCTGGGGCAGCAAGAAAACAAACACACACACACACACACACACACACACACACACACACACACACACACCCTACCCCTCCTTTGCCTCCTCTCTATAGGAGCAATGATGGCCAGTTAGGAAGTCAATAGAGCAGATTTATGGGGTTTCTCTTAAAGGTGTGATTTCAACCCTTCATGGAGCTTCCTGCCCACCCCCCCCCCACCCCACTCCTTATCTTCTAGATGCTTAATTATATTTAAATAGGAACTGGGTGTGGAGACAACTGCTCACAAACATAATTTCATGGATAAAGTTGCTCTCTATTAAGTAACCATGGCTAAATTACTATTCTTCTAGTATATATTTTCAGTTTGACTGGAGATCCCACACAACCTAACAGTCCTTGCCAAATGGGAACTGGAAAAAGCCCCTAAACAGGTTATCTGGGGGAGATGCATGCTGAGCTTTAATTAGTCAGGTAATACAGTAAGTAGGCACGCGTGAGGATTACTCAGCTGGGATGGAACAGCTTCTCAGACACACATCCCGCTGATGGGAACTGGCTCCTAACAGGACTTGGCAACAGGAGAGCTTTTCTACCAGCACCAGACATTTCAGGTTGGGGGTGGGGGGCGGGGCAGCAGTGAGAAAGGAATTCTTCATACTGTACCATGAGAAAATGAATCCCAAGGGCTAAAAACCAAGCCCCCAGAACTGGAAGAAGTGAAGTCTCTTTGATCACTTACATCTGGGAAACTCCAACAAGATTGGGGGGGGGGGGGGGGGAATTCTTCATTTAAAAAAAAAATCAGACCTGAATGTTAAGGGAAAAAATACTTCTTCCATCAGATGATAAAATCACTAATAATCACAATTAAGTGATCAGCCTGATACCTGATACCTGCTGATGTCATTAGAGTTAGGTTTTTGCCAGTATTTCCTGTGTCCAGGCCATGGTTTTGGAGATTGCCTGAGAATCTCATCTACCTCAGAACAAATGAGAAAAGTGCCCAAGCTGCATTTGACTGATGCCGGTGCTGTCTGCAGGACTGTGTTGGATAGAGCTTCCTAGCCTGTCAGTCTGCTTCACCAGACTCCACGACTTGAACTGAATCTCTTGCCTGATGGCAAACCAGAAAACACAGCTGCAGAAAGGGCCAAACCAATTTCTGGGAAAAGGACCCTCTTCTATCCATCTAACAAGACAAACCCTTTCTGAGGATGAGAAATATCTGCCCTCCAACTTCTTACATCCTTTACAAATGTGGCTGTATACGTCTGATGCTCACTGGCAGGAAAAAAAAATGTGTAGAAGAGAAAGCAATTTTAAGGTGCTAAAAATGTCTTATGTGTAAAGCCTCAGATGATTCAAAGCATCTTTGAATCCTCCACTGGCTTGCTAAGAATGCTGGGGAAAAAGTCAAGCCCCCCCAAATATTTCTGAGAAATACGTGGTCATCTTAGGATTCTAAGTCTCAATTTTACTTTCATCTGCAAAGTGTGAATGCAGGGCTTTAAACAACCCTGAACATCCACATTTGCATAGAAATCCTACAAGAAGGAAAGGCAGATTCCACAAAATGACATTTAAGGGGGAGAGAAAGTTGAAGGGGACCTGGGTTTTGGCAACTCACAACCAAATGTGATAGTCAGCGATTTCATAATCACAAACAAATGATTTAGCCCTGCTCCTTCTAGCCAGGGCAGGCCCTGGGGCCTGGGCACAAAGACACGGAACAACTTCCTTTCCTTCACTGTCTCCTCCACGTGTCACTACCATTCCTCCTGCAGTAGCTTCTCCGCAGCCCCTGGGTCTGGTCCTGCACACACTGATCTCTCAGGGGACATGAGCTCACGGGCACCCCCCTGCACCTCCTTCTTACCTGGAGCTCTTCAGTTCTCTGGGAAGGGAACTGCTGATAGGTGATCTGTTCCCTAAATTCCTGGTCTAATTACCAGCAGAACAGAAAAAGGCAGCAGAGCCTCTGCTAAAACACAGCAACCAGTTTATCTGAACCAGCACGGAGATTTCTCCCCTTTTGTAAACAGAGTTGGCTATAGAATATAGATATAGATATAGATATAGATATTTTATATAATTTCTTTTTTAAATGGGGATCTGACCCTAGCCCAGAGCGAGCATTAGATTGGGAATTGGGGTTTTGGTTTGTGGGGCTATTTAATTCTTTGTTTGCCCAATTCACAGTTTGAATGCCTGCATGACAGTGTAAAATTCAAAATTAAAAAGCCACAGAAAGGAAAAAGGTTTGGAACCAAGTTTTTGCCATATTATCTTTTTGCTCGCACAAAGTACAAGGCATTTGTTTTGGGATAGTACTTCACATTCTGTTTCTTGTCCATGAGGCCACCAAAAATGATGAGTTCCCCCCTGCCTTGCACCACTGTGTGCAGACTGGTCTCAGGTGGGCCAACCACAGAACTGCTGTTAAACACTTTCCATTTGACGCGCCCTTTCTCCTTAGTGTCTTTAATGTCTAACACATACATCTGCATGGGCTTGCAGTTCATACTCTGGTACAAGGGCTTGCCAACGTTCAGAGACTGTGGTGGATGGTGGCCCAAGCGCCGGGCGATGGGAGGTAAGGAGTGCCCGTCACCCTGGGCAGGCCCTGGGCGCGGGATGGGCACCGTCTCGACGCTGCTCATGCTCTGGCTCCCTGGGGAGCCTGGGGAAGACACCAGTGGGGGACTCAGTGCTGCAGGGGTAGGTGGGCCCTTAGAGGAAAGGGCTTTGACTGCTTCCAGGCTCCGCCGGAGAGCACCTGGAGACACAGCTCCCGTGAGAGCACTGGCCATGTGAGGAGGTGTGTGGACTCCGTTCGTCTGCTCTGGAGGATTCCTCACACTCCCCCCGACTGTCCTGGCATCCATGCCATCCATCTGACTACTGCTGGAAGCAGGTTTTAGATCCCAATTCAAATCCATCGATCCCAATCTTAGGTCTTTCTGATCTGGCAGGGACCCTCGTCGGGGAGCCAGAGAAAGCCCCATCTTTAGGTCATAGCCCTCAGCTGATGATGGGGTACTTGGAGAGACTGCCTGAACAGGGCTGTCCAGTGAGGCCCCACCAACTGCTGCTGCTCCTGGGGATAAATTTCCACCATTGAGGACAGGTGAGCCATCGCCCCTGGCAGGGGAAAGGCTCCCTTCTCGGGATCCTGATGGGGTCTGCCTCGGTGCCCTGGGGCGTAAGGTTCCCCAACGACCATTGACACAAGGTGCTTCATCCATATTCCTTACTGGAGACTGGGAACGATATTCTCGGGTTTCAGGTACCAGAGCTGGTGGAGTGGCACTGATAGGAGATGGGCGAGAGTTCAGACTTGGGCTGAGGGGTGCTCTTCCACTGGGAGCCTGGCTGAAAACCACTACACACTGGCCCACCTAAAAGACAAAGAAATATCCATCAACTCTGCTACTGTACCCAATAGGCTGGAATAATGGACTGAGTCTCCTTAGAAGAAATTTAACACGAATAAATGTATGATTCTACCTGAGTTAAAAAAAACCAATCAGCTGCAAAAAGGGAGGATGAGGAGGTGTGGCTCAAGCCCAGCTAGTCCTTTCTGCACCTCTACCTAAAGCTCAGTCACAAAGGCCACATAACAGGGAACCTCATCAAAGGCTACAACCATAGCTCAGGTGAAACCTATGTGGAAATTGTAATATACTGCAAGTCAAGTCAAGAGCCTGCCTCGGACAGTGTCCAGAACAGGGAAGGTGGCCATCCCATCGTCTTCTGCCCTGAATGGACTGCATCTTCAATATTGTGCAGAGTTCTGGGCACCACAAGGGAGAACTGGGCTAGAACATGATGGCCCCCAGGCCATGTCATAGGAGGATTCATTGAAAGAACAGGGGATATTTAGCTTAGAGAAGAAAGATGTGATCACTGTCTTCAATTCCTTGGAAATTAATGGGAGGGGGATTATTAGACAAGTTCTGCTTGGCTTACGGGTCAGAATGAAGAGCAAGAAAGGGAGGTTTCAGAGGCAGATTTAGCCTTGGTAGAAGGAAACATTCCCTAGAGCTTTCCAAAAGTGAAACAGGTTGCCTCAGAAAGCAGTGGACTGATCTGGTATTGGTTAAAAATAGACAAATACATCAGTGGAAGAGAGTAGACATAGGAGAAACACAAACAATTAAATTCAATAAACCAGTGTCCAATAAACTGGGAAACATAAGTTATTTAGGAAAGAACTCCCTATTTGATAAAAACCGTTGGGAAAACTGAAAAGTAGTGTGGCAGAAATAAAGCTTAGACTAACACTATATACCATAGTCTATGATAAACAAAAAGGATATCTGACTTTAATATTAAAATCATACCAATGAAAAAATTAAAAAAGAAGCAGGTCATATATCTTTTACAGCTATGGGTAGGAGATATATTCTTACCCAAACAAGGGACAGAGGCAATTACAAAAGATAAAACAGATGACTTCAATTACATGAAACTGAAAAGCTTCTATACAAACAAAATTAACATACCTAGGATGAGAAGGAAATTAGTCAAATGGAGGGAAAAATCTTTGTATCAAATTTCTTAGATATAGATATAGTTTGGTATCCTACATAAAGAAACAACTAACATATCTACAAAAGACTAAAAGTCGTTCCCCAATAGTCAAAGGATAAAAAGTTCTACAAAGAATTTCAAATTCTTTAACAACCATGTGAAAGAATCACTACTAATAGGAGAAATGAAAATCAAAACAATCCCAAGGTTCCACCTCAGACCCAGCAAACTGGCAAAGATGACAAAAGATAGAAATAATCAAAGTTGAAGGAGTTGTGGGAAGGCAGGCACGCTAGTGTACTGTTGGTAGAGCTGTGAATCAGCACTACCGAGTGGAAAGAACGTGTAATTATGCAAACAAAGTGACTAAAATGCCCATACCCCTTGACTCAGATTCTGCTTCTAGGCAAAGACCCCAAGGAAATCACTAATAAGTTTCCACATACACCAGAACATTTATAGTAGCACTTTTTGAGGTAGCAAAGAACTGGGTAACAAGGTAGATGCCCTCAGATCAGAAAATGGCTAAACCACTGTGGTAATGAATGAACTGGAAAATCACTGTGCTTGAGAAATGATAAAGAAGTATGGAAAGTTTAACATGGACTGATGCTGAGTAATGTCAGCAGAGCCAAGAAAACAATACACATAATGATTACAATACCAAAAAAACCAACAAATGTGAAAAGTGCAAAATTATAAATAACAAAAAAGAGAAAAGCCAAAGATTAGAGGAGACACCTCCAATATACTCCTTTGCAGAGGTGGAAGGGCTGTAAGCGTAGATCATTACAGGTATTATCCCACTTTTTCAGTGTAGTGATTATTTTTGCTGATTTTTTCCTTTTTTTGGTTCTATTAAAAACATTCTTTGTAATTGCCAAACCCCTGCGGGTAGAGAAGGAATACCAGAAGAAATTATGGTGATATAAAAAACAAAAAGCATCAACAAAAAAATTTTTAAAGAAGGTAGTGGGCTCCTTTTCACTGGAGGTATTCAAGCAGAAGATGAATTACCACTTGTGCTTTGTCCTTCATTCTGGATGACGACCATGACATCAGGGAGGTGATGTCATGACTTGCAAGTCAATTGGATTTAAGTGAGGCAGGGCTGTGCAAAGTCACCAGCCTCCGTCTCTCCTCTGGAGTCATCTGGGTCCAACAACCAGATACAGATCGGAGTGACTGGAGATGGCTCCCATTACCTATTACAGGCATACTGCAGAAGAGAGCCTTGTTACATTGTGGGTTAGGCCAGGATGACTGAGATTCTATGGTGCTTCACTGAGGAAATACATGCCCTTTCATGAGTCAGGGTCAGTTGTGTGCTCTCTCTGATACTGCTGTGAAGAAATCAAAGCAGCATCTATGGGAGAGCTGGTGCAAGGCTAGGGTTAGAGACCATCTATTTACCTAGTGACAGAGGCCACCAGACCACCTGAGCATGCTGAGAAAACTTAGGTCTCACACAGACATCCTTGAACCTCTTAGCTTTTCAGCTAACATGGACACCTATGCCAACTCTTCCTCCCAGTTGCTGGTCCCTCCCCAGGCTTACCCGGCAGGCTGGGTGGCACCACAGCTCTGGGGCTCCATGGTCTTCATTCTCTACCCTGAGGGGCTGCCAGGTCCAGGGGCTGGAGTGCATGTGCAGTAACCAAGCATCCTTAAACAGCTGTAAGGAAAAACCCAGACAAGACTGCAGCTCAGGCTTGATGAAAGACATTTCACAAAGAGGCACACAGTGCAGAAGTCACCAAGGACACAAGACTACGGAATAGATTTTCACAAAGAACAGAAAATTCTAAGTCAAAGACACTGGCTTATTACTTGTGAACCAAAGATGATCAAAATTTCAAGTCTTGCCCAATTCAACAAACATTTTCAAAATCCCGACTGTGTACAAGACATTGCTATGCAAGGTGTTGGTGAAACAAAGGGGAAAAAAGTTTTAAGTACTGGAGAAAAGAGCCAGCCACCTGAGTTAGGACTACAGTTTCCATTAACAACCACTCCTATTTCTTGAGTAAGTTCTGTAGTTACAAGAGCTCCTGACAGATGCACTAAGAGTTGTTCAGTGAGCCAGGAGAGGAGCTCCGTCCAAGGCCACGGGTCTCCTGTCGGTGCCAGGATGTGATTCAGCATCTCCTATGTTCAGTGCTTTCCTAGCTGTTACCTCACTGCTGGTCAGCTGTGAGTGAAGGACCAAAGGGACATGTGCTAGCAGCTTTCCCAAAGGAAGTGAAATGAAGGAACATCACAGCCTAAAGGAAGGTGAGGACAAAGTTCTCCCAGTGACTTGGAGTCTAAGAAGCATGTTTTTAAACCATTCCCAAAGCAGTTGGCTCTTAGGCAGTGTTCTCTGTACTTACTGCATTGGGGCCACCACATCCTCCAAGGATCAGGATAGTTTCATCATCTATGACAATCTAGAAGAGCCAAAGGAAAGTGGGAAGAGAAGAAATTTAAAATAATCTTATAAATACACAAGGCCTTATGCCTTGGTGGTATGTACTTAATATCCAAGAAAATCTGATCACTCTGGTTGCTAATATCCCCTAAAGTTCCCCATAATTATGAAAACTCTAGTTACTTAATGTAAATAAATTACTGGTGATTCACTTGATAACAGAATCCCAGAACCTCAAAGTTGGAAGGGCCTCAGAGGCCTTCTTAGTTAACAGGTATCTGAAAGGAATCTGCTCTACCATGATCCTGACAAGGTCACTCAACTGCTATTCAAAAAGTCCACCAAAGGGAAACTAGGAAATTTTTCCTTATGTTTATGTGAAATATGCCTCCTTACAACTATTTTTTTGGTTGGTCATATATTAAAATAGAAGTGCAGGTCACATACAGTGAAAGGTCTCTTGCTAAAAGTACTAAGTGAACCCAAGGCTTTAGGAAAAGCAAAATCAACACCAACCATAAATAAGCAAGATCCATTAGGAGATGGAAATTTAATGAAGCAGAAGAAAACAATGAATTCTCCTAGTTGAGGGCATATGTATAATTGTTTGGTAGCTGCTTTGAGACCCCTTTCCCCTCCCCCTGACTTCCTCCACCCCTACTCCCAACCAAAATATGCTCTGGAATCTATTGAAGAATAACTGTTAACTACTAGGCACCTGAGACTGGCCGCCTCGAGGGTGAGGGCTGGGGCCAGAGACATTAGGTTTGGACCAGGCCCACTGCTCAAGGTCGAGGACCCAGACATCATTGCTCCTAGAAGATAAGAACACAATCACAAAGCTGATTATACAAGGCCATGAAGAGTCCCTCATCACTAGTTAGTGGAATGAGTGGGACCAACATCCCTAAGCAAGCCTGTTACACAGAAAGCCAGAACTAAAGCAGTGGCTGGAGGACACACACGCAGTCCCCACGTGTTTCAAAGCTGGAAAAGGAGGCTAGAAGCAATGGCACTTTTCCAGGGTCAACTGGCCAGTTTAGTAGCAAAAGCAAGACCAGGCCCCTGACCTCTTGAGCCGCCAGCTCAGCACTCTCTCCAGGACATGAAGTTGCCTCTTTCTGGGGTAAGGTCTATTCACTAACTAATATGTAAAGGAACTTATCCAAGAGCAGGGTAAATGATGATTCTCCATGAGAAGCTTTTGAAAGAGCCCAAACTATTTATTTTCAATGTAAAGGCCAGAAGAAAGAAAATGAAAACAGCCAAACACCAGGCCCTATCTCCTCCTAGGAACTCCAAGGACTCAATGACTTCTTCCTTAAGTGGAAAAAAAAAGACAATTTCACAAAGACTAAAGAAGGCCAGACGGGCACAAAGCCTATGAATACCTCAATAGAGGTGTTCATTCTGGCATTAAACCTTCACAGGAACAAGGAGTAACAAGCAGCAATTTCCATTTTATTATGATTAACCACCTCTAGAGTATCCTGCTTCTTGAACTCACAGGAGCAGAGAACTAGAGCTAGAAGGAATTCTAGGGGACAGTTCCCCAACCCTCTTGTTTTGCTGATGAGAAAATTGAAGCCCGCAGAGAAGTTATGTGACTTGCCCAAGGTCATGCCAGTAACTGGTGGCAGGGCCAGAATTTGAATTCAAGTCCTCTGACTCAGCACTCTCTCCATTGCATCACACCACCTTCCTCATTTTAATGTAAAATAACTTGCAAAAAATTAAAATGACTTTCCTGAATACTTAAGGGTGAGCTAAATAACCTCTCCATGGGTAGATGGGAACATGCCTACCTTGGGTGACATTTTTCTAGCTGGCACAGGATGACAATAAGAGAGGGGAGAGCCCTTTCTAGAATGGTTTTACTCCTGAAAATTTCACAACAGAACACCAGGCAGAGTTACTGAAGTGTTCCTGAAGCTGACAGTCACTGGCACAGTATCTTAGTAATAGACCAGGGGTGAGGAACCTGCAGCCTCAAGGCCACATGTGGCCCTCTAGGTCCTCAAGTGCGGCCCTTTGACTGAATGCAAACTTCACAGAATAAAATCCCCTCAATAAAAGGATTAGTTTTGTAAAACTTGGACTCAGTCAGAAGGCAGCACCCAAGGACTTAGAAGGCCACAGGTTCCCCACCCCTGTCCTGGACTACGTCCTAAACACAGTAATAGGGAAGAGGAGACACTAGAAGCTTTGATAAAGATGACCACTTCTTTTGCCCCCTTATCCTTTCCAATCAGCCTCCTCGAAGCTCAGTGAGTTCCTACCTATCCTTTTAAGCCCTATTCAAACTCTACCCATCTCCATGAAGCCTCTCCCAGCCCCTCTTAGGTGACAAAACTGAACCTCACAAAGAAACTCAAGAATTTAACCATAACACATATGAGGAAGAGATAATACCTAGGGCCATGTCTTATCCCTGTACCCCTATGCCCTCCCAGGAGACCCTAATTTTATCAAGACTTCACTCTTCCTTTAGTGCTAAGCACACAGTGCTCTCTCTGAATTGAATGAACTGGACTGTCCATAATCTCCGCCCTATGATCCTCTTGTACTTACTGCATAAAATCAGAGACAACTTGGAGACAACTGAGTCCAACCTCCTCTTTTTATGGTGGAGGACACGGAGGCTCCAATAAGGATGTGCCCTGACCAGAACCACGCAGCCAGTCAAAAACTTGGGGTCCATTCTTCCTGACCCCAAGAGCAGTGCTCTGCGCACTGGACAACCTCACTGCCTCTACATCCAAAGCTGAGATCAGACATGGCTCTGATGTCCACGTGCTTTCAGAACAGTGAGAAGAGAAGACTCCCAGTACAAATCGTTCTGACTGGCGAAACAAGCTGTATACGCTTACATTTGCCGGGATCCTAAGGAACCACCAAAGACAATCATCTTGTCCTCTATCACACAAGAGGAGTGGCCTGCCATAGGTGGTGGTCCATGCGTCGTTACTATGCAATTCCACCTATTGAAAGATGACAGAAAGGAATCAGGATATCCAAGTTTAAAAACCGGAAGCCATTCATCTTAATAGCAGACTATCTGCTCCCCACTCCACACTGCCATATTCCTTAAACCCAAATCTAAATTCTTATTGTAGGCAGTTCATATGAAATGTCCATGTAGCTCCCAGTACCTTCAATGGTTAGCTGAATGAGCCCTACAGTGAACAAAGAGCAACTTTTCCTCATTTTACCTTGATGAACCAATCACACATTTAACAAGCATTCCTATGGAAGAGTCTTGTGCTCAGTATCGTTTCATTACGGAGAAAGGAGATTTTTCATTTGGTAAGGAAAAAATTTTCAAGCTGTTAGGAGTCTGGGAAAATACAGGAGAGGACAAGGACTTATCTGTTTTGCAAACTGCTAGAAAAGAGCAGCAAAGGTCTTAGGGCACCAACAGGGTTGTTATCACTTATTTCAGGACTAGAGGCAGCTATCACTCCTACTTTTTCAAAGCAAGAAGTTTTTATTAATCTCAAACGGCAAGTATATGGGACACTGTTCTTTTTTTATTTTAAGAATTTTATTATTGTTTTTGTATTATCTTCATTTACGAATATATACTTCTTTCCCCACCCCACCCCCTGCAAGCAAATCTTTATAACTCAGAATTTTAAAGGTGGGGGGATGGGCAGTTCAGCTGACAGCTCAATGCAATGTTCCCCACCCACAGTCTTCAACCTCTACCAAAAGGGGGGTGAATCTCCTCTCTTCGATGTGGAAGCATCGGTTCTGCCTTTATTCTGGCCCTGTACATCACTGTACTCATGTCCACTGTTTTCCTGGTGCTGGCTGTTTTACTGCATCAGTTCATGTAAGTATTCCCAAGTCCTTCTGATTTCTTCATATTCAGAATTTCTTATGGTAAAGTAATATTTCATTAATTCAAGTACCAAAATTTGTTTAGCCCTTCCTCATTGCTAAAGCTTTCAGAGGAAGAGGTTCCTGACCTGCAATCAAAGGCTCTCCTCTGCAATGCTTACCAATTTTTAGAGGGTGAGTAAGTGTGTATTTCATCGAAGAACCTCTCAGGTTGGTGCAGAGGGTAAGGGCTCGGCCGTGTCCAGCCCCCAAACAACACAAGCAAGTCCTTGTACACCACTAGAGTAGCTCCAGCTTTAGGGGAGGGATAAGAACCTAGAAGGAATCAGAAACAGTATGGTTAGAGAATGATGTCTCCTCATAAACAGAGTCCAAGCTTTTCACGGATCATCTTGCCTCTGAAGAGAGAAAAATGCAACTTATGCCACAAAGCCCAGAAAACAGGAAGATGAAACTGAGTTTTGAAGTGCCAAGAGAAAAATCAAACTCCATATCTTCATAATTACCCAAAGCTCGAAAGCAGATCTCATTTGTGGGCAGAACATTTGTCAGTTGGTGACAGGAAATTGCTAGCTTTCTAATACAGCCCTTAAAATTACTGCTTTGGTACTAAGAAAAAAACAATAATCTCCTCAAAACATCTAGTAACTGTCTACGGAGGTCAGAGTTAACATGCTAATACAACTAGCTTTACTGACATCCAAATCAGTTGGAAACACAGGAAGTAGACATATTACATGCTTTATTTTCAATAGAAAATATTTAAGTATATTGTCATGTTCAGTTATGGAATAGGGATGACTAAGAGGGAGTGTGATGGGTATCCAGGATGGAGCACAGACCAGGCATACTTATATCTTCTGTGGTTCAAGGCAGTCACTGCTCAACCTCCAAAACAAGGGAGAAATTTGGGCAAATTGCTTCATAAATCAATGTTAATACCAAGCTATGAGACTTCAGTCATAGCCTATAAAGACAGGTACCTGCTGCTGGCTCATGACAAATCTTCAAGGATTCCTAATGGCACCTTGGTCAGCAGGTTCTCTTCATTTGTAAGTGAGCTATTTCTTACTGTGGTATTCCCAAAAAGTGCCAAAATGATCAGAAATCTACTTAAGTTTCCACAAACTTTTAGTATAATGACTATCCCTTAGAAACAAAACTTTGATGGGTTTTTTTCCTTGAAATAATCATCTAGGTTTGATCTTTTTAAGAAATAACAAGGAAAGCAATATTCTCTAAGCCAGAAATGTCAAACTCCAGAAGTCAGAAATAGAGTAAATGTATTTGGGAAATATTTAACAAAATAAATAAAAATACAACACAACACAGATAATGTTAATTTGTGGTTTTTGAAGTTATTAAGCCTGTAGGTCCTATTTGGATCTAACACCACTGATCTAAACCATTTCTTAATTTGTTCATGATATAAGTAACTGACTAAATTTGCCATAACTTTCAAGAATCCTCTCAATTAATATTTCAGTTAAATTGCCTCCAAAGAATCAGATGACTGTGAAAAATGGGGAACAAGAGACATGCAGTAGAATGGGAATGTCCTTCTTGCTACAATGTTCTAAGAGAAGCAACCTTTCTTAGGAACTTTGAACGTAACAGAACATGAGATAATCCATTTCTAAAACCTTAAAAGAAACAGGCACAAAAGCAATGTGAACTGAATTTAATTAGATAGAATCTGGATGGTTCTGACATTCCCCATCTTGTTTTAGGCAAGCACAGTTTTGGCATTCGAACAGCATGGCCAGACCATTGTAGTTGCACTCTCTACAGCAGAGTTTGAATGCTTGGCAATTTAGTTCGAGGACCTCAGTGTCTGGTACCTTACCCTGCCAGGTGATCCTCAGAATCTTCCTTAGACAATTCAAATGGAAGTGATTCAGTTTCCTGGCATGGTGCTGGTAGACTGTCCAGGTTTCACAGGCATACAACAATGAGGTCAGCACAAAGGCTCTGTAGACCTTCAGTTTGGTGGTCAGTCTAATACCTCTTCTCTTCCATACTTTCCTTCTGCGTCTCCCAAACACTGAGCTAGCTCTGGCAATGTGTGTGTGCCTCAACCTCATTATCAATGTGTACATCCCTAGAAAGTATACTGCCAAGGTAAGCGAACTTATCCACAGTGTTCAAAACTTCTCCATTTGCTATAACAAAGGGCTCCATGTATGGGGGGCGTGGTGCTGATGGGAGTACCTGTGTTTTCTTGGTGTTAAACTGTTAGGCCAATATTCGCACAAGCAGCAGAGAAATGATCCATTCTTTGTTGCATCTCAGCTTCAGAGGCTGCACTGAGTAGGGATGATAGAGCACAATCTTCCGGAGAAGATGAAATGGAACGTGCTTGTAGAGGAGGCTTGCCTTGGGAAGGAGAATGGCTAACTCTTCACTTGAGACAGAGGTGAAGGAGAAGACAGTGGGGGAAGAGGACTGTGAGATGAGGAAGGGAGAAAATAAGAGATCTCAGTAAATGGCCCCCATTTTCTTATTGTAGAATGAGGCAAGATCCTCAGCTACTTGTGTGGGGAGAAAGGGATGCTATAGAAAGCTCGAGGAGAGATGAAAAGGTTTGGAATAGTTGCTATGGTGAGTAGGATAATGAATGGATTAAAGAGAAGGGGAAAAGATTGTCTTGGTCCAGTGAGGGCCCAATTAAGATTATGTAACATAAATTTGTAATAGAACCAGTTGACACAGTTTCATGATTTGCTCCACCTTTGTTCAGTGGCATGAGAAAGGTAGTTAAAAGTAACGGAGGGTGGTAGTAATCCAATGCTGGAACTTTTGCAAGAAATGACTGGTGATAAAGTGCCTACTGTTTAACTAGGCAGCGAGGAGATAGCAGAAGGAACCACTTAAAATATGTAAGTATCCTAAAAACTATGAGATCACTATTACTGTGCTAAGGAAACAATTCAAATTTATATACCACTTTAAGATTTTAAGAGTGCTTTCCTCACAACAACCCTGTGAGACAGATAATTCAAGTATTATCCCCATTTTACAGACAAGGAAACAAGCTCTGAAAACAATGAAATGATTCGTCCAAGGTCACAGAGCAAATAAGTATCTGAGGTCCTATTTTAACCCAGGTCTCCTCAGCTAGCACTCTTTTAATGATCTCTGAAGCACAGCTGGAAGGAACCTCAATGGCCACCAATCAATAAACACTTATTAAGCACTTACTGTGTGTGGGCACTGTGCCTTCCTTCACAGAGCTTACAATCTAATGAGGGAGACAAGGTGCAAACAAATAGATACAAAGTGAGCTATATTACAGGATAAATAGGAAATCATTAACTAGAAGTCACCAGAATTAAGAGGGAGTGAGGAAAGGCTTCCCGTTAAAGACAGGACTTTAGTTGGGACTTAAAGAAATCCAGAGAGACCAGTAGTAAGAGCAAAGGAGGGAGAGCATTCCAGGCATGGGGGGACAGCAAGAGAAAATGCCCAGAGTCAAGATATGGAATGTCTTGTTTGCTGGAACAGCTATGAGGCCAGTATCAAGAACATATGTTGGGGGGTAAGGTGTAAGAAGACTAGAAAGATAGGAGAGGGCTAGATTAGGAAGGGCTTTGAATGCCAAACAGGGCATTTTGCATTTGATCCTGGAGGCAACAAGGAGCCACAGAGGTTTACTGAGTAGAGAGGTGACAGGATCAGACCTGTGCTTTATCATCTGATCTAAACTGAACCTAAACAGGAAATAACTCTGAAATGTCCTACGACTACACTTAAGTAGACATATTACAGACGATAAGGTTCTTGTAGGAGAAGCAATGTAATATAGTATAGTAATGAAATCACAAATAAAGGAGACAGATGATGTGGAGTCTAGTACTGTTCATACTAGGTACTATATGATCTTGGATAAGTAACTTTTTTTGTCTTTCTGGTCCCTTAGAACTTCAGAGGACATCTAAATCAACTCATCCCTGGGCATGAATTTCCCTCTACTATACTACAGGCTGGTTGTCACTCAACTTGCACTTAAAGAATTCTAATTGATGAGAGCTTTGGATGGAGATTAAATACTGTGGCAACAGCAGACCCTGCACAACCATGATAATAACGTGATAAAATTCAACTCCCATGTCCAAGAAAGCCTATTAAAAGGTCTTGCACTAATTAGGGAAATGGAACTGGCTAACATTCAAAATGATGAAGCCACTGGACGTCTGAGAGCAATCCAAGTAATATATACTTCAAAACAAAAAGAGTTTTAAAAACAGCACACACACTCACTCATAAATATAGACATGCCAATCTTTATCAAGGGCCATGGATGCAAAAATCTGGAAAAACAAAAAAACAACTTGCTTTATAGTTTAAAACAAAAGCCATACAAGAATATGACCAATAGAGAGGATTACCTACATATGCTCCACTTTCTAAACCAATCAATGTTCCCCTAATCTCCCCCCACATGGAATCTGAAGATGCTATATTTTAAAAGAAGACAAAAACCAATAAGGCAGATGTGGGAAACTGAACAATCAGACTGGCATTCCACACAATAACTAATGTTCTAGAAAAATCATTAATTGGTCTAGATATGTCCCAAGATTTCTGCCTGTCTATGAAATCAGAGAAAGGCTTTCACACATGAACAAATGAGTTGGGACAGCATTAGATGGCGTTTCTAGCAAGTCTGATAAAACTGTGAAGCAATTCCACATTCTGCTTTGGTTTCTCTGTTACACTCCCCCCATCTTGCACTCTCAAACATCCTGGGCCTGGAAAACCATCTGATAACAAGATAAAACAAGCAGCCATCTGTGGTGACATGTATACCATTTACATGGCTCAAGTTGCTCTTTCAACCTTTCTATATATTTCACGTACTTAAATCACAAGAGATCCAAATCTAAGGAGGAAGTGAAATGAAAACGGGGAATCTTGACAAACTGCATTCTACAAAAGGCTTGTTCCAAAACTAAGTGGGTGCCCATCAATTGGTGAATGACTGACCAAATTCTGGCATAAGAATGTGATGCAGTATTATTGTGCCTTAAGAAATGACAAGTATGATAAATTCAGAGAAATCAGGAAAATGTGTGTGAACTAATAACAGAGTGAAAGAAAGCCCAACTGGGAGAACAACTTAAATGACAGACCCCAATGATCCATTCAACCCAATCCATAAACACAGGTTAAGTGTGGACTATGTGCCAGACACTGTGTTAAGTGGTGGGGACACAATTAATAAAAAGAAAGACAGTTCCTGCCTTCAAGGAGCTTACAGTTTAAAGGGTGAGAAAACATGCAAAATGCAAGAGGGGGAGGGAGGCGTACAGCCATGGGATATAATGTAAAGCATTTTGTAGATTTGTGGGTCA
This sequence comes from Trichosurus vulpecula, assembly GCF_011100635.1. Lineage (NCBI taxonomy): Eukaryota > Metazoa > Chordata > Mammalia > Diprotodontia > Phalangeridae > Trichosurus > Trichosurus vulpecula. Next base: position 49,031,708 of record NC_050574.1, read on the forward strand.
TACAGAATCTTAATTCTCCTGAGAACAATTTGTTCCATGATTCATAACCACTTACCTTCACTAGAATATTAGTGTTAATAGAGTGGCTTCTGCAACATAAAGCAGCAAACTGAAAATTCTGCAGTTTGCCTTAGCCCAATTTCATTACCTAATGCTTTTCTGGACTCCAGATTGAAATAAGACAACATAAAATAAGGTACAGAGTAAAGCAGGGGCATCAAACTCAAAAAGAAATGAATGCCACTCACTAACCTCTACATAAGGAGCCTCATGGGCCACATACTGACTTAGAAAACTACAAACTAACCTTATCTATGTTTTGTTGCATTTTAATTTATTTTGTTAAATATTTCCTAATTACATTTTAATCTGATCCAGTGAGAGTGTTGTAGGCCCACACCTTTGGTGCAAAAAACCCCACTGGATTTGGTGTCAAAAGATTTAGGTTTGAATTCTAGTTCTGCTACTACATACAACCTTAGTGCTAAATCACTTAAGCCCTCTAGGCCTTTACATCCCCATTTGTAAAATGATGACGTTGAATTAGAACATTTCTAAGTTTCCTTCAAGTTTTAAATAGTTTGAAAAAGTCCTTCAACACCTATTATTGAGAGTGGTAAATCATCAGAAGAAACACTGTCCTTTTATCTCCCGGCAACAGTCAAAGGAACACATAGCAAAGCGTGTCTCCTTCTATGCTCTGCCCCTGGCTGCTGGCACTTTCTGTCTTAACTGTATGGATTCAGAGAATATCAGCTCAGTGCTTACTAGTGGAACACACAGGGATGAGCCACACAGTTTAGAATTCCTCCTTTGTACTCTGCCCTTCAGGTACTAAGGCTAGACTAGACACACTCTAAGACTGTCTAATTCTTAGACTATGATTACAGGCTCACTCATGCAGGACTGCTCTCTGGATTTTTCTAGGAAGTACATTTCATTTCTAAAGTAAAGATGGTATGTGGATGTCACTGGGATCTCACTGATGTGAGCACTCCCTTCACTAGTGCAGATCATCTGTATCTTCTCCTTCTGAATGGTTCCTGTCCACAGCTTCTTACAACATGCTCCCTGGAAGCCTTCTGAGTCTTTTCATGTTCTATGTATAAAAAAGCAATATTCAGGGTACCCCCCTATAGGTTCTTGCTCTATAAGGAACCTAGACCCTTTTCTAGCCGTACATGTCTTTGGTGTCATCGCATACAAGGAATCCCTCAAAGCCAAAGTGCAGTGGCTAACACACACATCACTATCGGTTTATTGTTCAATTGCATTTGTGATTCTTCTCAGATTATGGTTCTTACAATTTGTAACCATATAAAATAACTAGACGAATACAGGTGCTTAGAAGATAGGGCTTTTGTGCCATACCAATCAAACTACCAAAAATTATTTTACAGAGCTAGATAAAATATTAACAAAATTCATCTGGAAGAACAAGAGGTCCAGAATATCAAGGGAATTAATGAAATGCTAGGGAAGGTGGCCTAGCCATACCAGATCTTAAATTGTATTATACAGCATCAATCATCAAAACTACTTGGTACTGGCTAAGAAACAGAATGGTGGATCGGTGGAAATAATTTAGGTACACAAGATGCAGTAGTCAATGACTATAGCAATCTACTCTTTGATAAACCCAAACAATCCAGCTTCTGGGCTAAGAATTCACTATTTCACAAAAACTGCTGGGAAAATTGGAAAATGGGAGGGCAGAAACTGGGCATAGACCAATATCTTACACCGTATACCAAAATAAAGTCAAAATGGGTTCTTGATTTAGGAATAAAGACTGATACTATAAGCAATTTGGGAGAACAAGGAATAGTTTACCTATCAGATTTATGGGAAAGGAAACAATTCATGACACAAAAAGAGATAGAGAGCACTGCAAAATGCAAAATGGATAACTTTGATTATGTTAAATTGAAAAATTTTTGTAAAAAAAAGCGAATGCAACAAAGATTAGGAGGGAAGCAGAAAATTGGGAGAAAATCTTTATAACCAATGTCTCTGATAAAGGCTTCACATCTAAAATATACAGGGATCTGAACCAAATTCATAGGAATACAAGTCATTCCCCAATTGAGAAATGGTCAAAGGATATGAACAGTCAGTTGTCAGAGGAAGAAATTAAAGATATCTATAAGCATATGGAAAAAATGCTCTAAATCACTATTGATTAGAGAAATGCAAATCAAAACAGCTCTTACGTACCACATCTCTCCTGTCAGATTGGCTAACATAACAAAACAGGAAAATGATAAATGCTGGAGAGGATGTAGGAAAATTGGAACACTGTTATATTGTTGGTGGAACTGTGAACTAATCCAGCCATTCTGGAGAGTAATTTGGAACTATGCCCAAAGGGCTATGAAAATATGCATATCCTATGTCTGTATCCCAAAGAGATCACACAAATGGGAAAGGGACAAAATGTACAAAAATATTTACAGCAGCTCTTTTTGTGGCAGTAAAGAATTGGAAATCAAGGGGATGCCCATCAATTGAGGAATGGCTAAACATGTTGTGGTATATGAATGTAGTGGAATGCTATTGTGCTATAAGAAATGGGGAAGATACGGCCTGGAAAGACCTACATGATATGATGCTGAGTGAGAGGAGCAGACCCAGGAGAACACTGTACACAACCACAGATATATGGATTCTGTGATGACTAACCTTGATTGACTTGGCTCTTCTCAGCAATACAAGGTTCAAAGACAACTCCAAAGGACTCATGATGGAGAGAGCTCTCTACATCCAGAGAAAGAACTGCAGAGTCTGAATGCAGATTGAGGCAAAATATTTGCTCTCCTTTTTTTTTTTTTTTGGTTTTACTTCTTCTTTCTCATGATTCATTCCATTGGTCATAATTCTTCTTTACAACTTGACTATTGGTGCAAATAAGTTTAATGTGAAGGTATATATCTTTTACAGATATATCAAATTCCATGCCATCTTGGGTGGGGGGAAGAGGGGAGGAAGGGGAAGAAAATCTGGAACTCAAAAACATGCAGAATTGAGTATTGGGAAGTAAAAATTAAAAAATCTTAATTTAAAAAAATAAAATTTTTAAAAGATTTCATCATACCCTGATGAAAAACTCAAGGGTCAAGTAGTTGGCTGGGAACATGGCCAGGCAGCAAAAACCCACTCAGATTCAGACCCAGACTTTGGAATCTTTCTTTGGTGACAAAGAAGACCAAAACATACAGCCAGAAGAAGTCAACAAAGTCAAAGAGATTACATCAAAAGCCTCCAAGAAAAACATGAACTGGTCTCAGGTCATGGAAGAGCTCAAAAAGGATTTGGAAAAGCAAGTTAGAGAAGTAGAGGAAAAATTGGGAAGAGAAATGAGAGTGATGCAAGAAAACCTTGAAAAACAAGTCAATGACTTGCTAAAGGAGACCCAAAAAAATACTGAAAAATACACTGAAGAAAACAACACCTTAAAAAATAGACTAACTCAAATGGTAAAAGAGCTCCAAAAAGCCAATGAGGAGAAGAATGCCTTGAAAGGCAGAATTAGCCAAATGGAAAAGGAGGTCCAAAAGACCACTGAAGAAAATACTACCTTAAAAATTAGACTGGAGCAAGTGGAAGCTAGTGACTTGATGAGAAATCAAGATATTATAAAACAGAACCAAAGGAATGAAAAAATGGAAGACAATGTGAAATATCTCACTGGAAAAACCACTGACCTGGAAAATAGATCCAGGAGAGATAATTTAAAAATTATTGCACTACTTGAAAGCCATGATCAAAAAAAGAGCCTAGATATCATCTTTCAAGAAATTATCAAGGAGAACTTCCCTGATATTCTAGAGCCAGAGGGTAAAATAGAAATTGAAAGAATCCACCAATCGCCTCCTCAAAAAGATCCCAAAAAGAAAACTCCTAGGAATATTGTTGCCAAATTCCAGAGCTCCCAGATCAAGGAGAAAATACTTCAAGCAGCCAGAAGGAAACAATTTGAGTACTGTGGAAATACAATCAGAATAACCCAAGATCTAGCAGCTTCTACATTAAGGGATTGAAGGGCTTGGAATATAATATTCTGGAGGTCAATGGAGCTAGGATTAAAACCAAGAACCACCTACCCAGCAAAACTGAGTATCATGCTCCAAGGCAAAATATGGATTTTCAATAAAATAGAGGACTTTCAAGCTTCCAGTGAAAAGACCAGAGCTGAATAGAAAATTCGACTTTCAAACACAAGAATCAAGAGAAGCATGAGAAGGTAAACAAGAAAGAGAAATCACAAGAGACTTACTAAAGTTGAACTGTTTTGTTTACATTCCTATATGGAAAGATGATGTGTATGATTCATGAGACCTCAGTATTAGGATAGCTGAAGGGAATACACGTGCGTGTGTGTGTGTGTGTGTGTGTGTAGACAGAGGGCACAGGGTGAGTTGAATATGAAGGAATGATATCTAAAAAAATCAAATTAAGGGATGAGAGAGGAATATATTGAGAGAGGGAGAAATGGAGAGGCAGAATGGGGTAAATTATCTTGCATAAAAGTGGCAAGAAAAAGCAGTTCTGTAGGAAGGGAAGAGGTGGGGGGCGGGTGGAGGGGAATGAGTGAATCTTGCTCTCATCAGATTTGACCTGAGGAGGAAATAACATACACACTCAGGAAGACGATAAAAAAGGGGGGCTGACAGAAGGGAGGGCAGATGGGGGTGGAGGTAATCAAAAACAAACACTTTCGATAAGGGACAAGGTCAAGGGAGAAAATTCAGTAAAGGGGGATAGGTTAGGAAGGAGCAAAATATAGTTAGTCTTTCACAACATGAGTATTGTGGAAGGGCTTTACATAATGATACATATGTGGCCTATGTTGAATTGCTTGCCTTCTTAGGGAGGGTGGGTGGGGAGGGAAGAGGGGAGAGAGTTTGGAACTCAAAGTTTTAAAAACAGATGTTCAAAAAAAAAGTTTTTGCATGCAACTAGGAAATAAGATACACAGGCAATGGGGCATAGAAATTTATCTTGCCCTACAAGAAAGTAAGGGAAAAGGGGATGGGAGGGGAGTGGGGTGACAGAAGGGAGGGCTGACTGGGGAACAGGGCAACCAGAATATATGCCATCTTGGAGTGGGGGAGGGTAGAAATGGCGAGAAAATTTGTAATTCAAACTTGTGAAAATCGATGCTCAAAACTTAATATATTAAATAAATTTTTTTAAAAAGATTTTTAAAAAAAAGAAGAAAGGGCTTTTATGGCAAAAAAAAAAGGGAATAAAAAACACTAAACACTCTTGCCATTTGCAACTTTTCAGGTAATCAATAAGCAAGACTGGTCTGATCACTTTCTCTTCAGGCCACTGGAGATACATTTCTTATAACAAAGTCAGAGATGTCCTAAAGTAGTGAAGCTATATTTATTTAAGTTGACAGTAGTAAATTAGGGTTCCCCTTCTATTATTTCAGGGTAAAAATCAACCTTTTATTGGGATGTATTTTTGGAAACACACATAGAGAGGTGGAGCCAAGATGATGGAGTGAGAGGAAGCATGAAGGTCTAGATCTAGGATGATTTTGAGCCTGAAAGCTATGAAATCCTTAAGAGGATTCAAAAATGTCCCTGCTTTTTTCTATGCTAATTCGTTTCATACCAATGACTTAAATAGTGTCAATGAACATTTATTTAAAGGCTTCTTGAGGCTGGAGCTATGAGTCACTGAAAAAAAAAAAGTGCACTTTCTTTGTGGCTTTAACCCATGTCAATGTCTGTATTTTAGGAGAAATTAACAGAAACCAAGATTTAAAAGCTTTTCTAGGGTAAAAATCAGTTTAAAATTAAAATAGTCCACTGTCTCTTTTGTATGGTTCCTAATTCACTGGGAATGTGAGGGAGATAATGCTGGAGGACAGAGGTGAAATGCTTACAGGCTATGTCTCAGGCAGTTTTTTCCCCAAGCATTAGGTTCTGTGAAATGTAACAATGATAGATAGTATGAATTAGCTAACCTGGGATAGCAACAGTTCAGAGGTAAGGAAGTCAAATAATTCTGAGAAAGCATTTCCCAAAATACTTTTGTAACAGAATTTGAAAAATATAGTCGAAAAGGCAATGGCAGAGGACAAAAGAGAAAAAGACTTCTAGTTCCCAGGGAATTGAGTGCTAGTTAAGAAACAACTCAGAAGACAACAGAGCCCTTAACGGGAAAATTCTCACACACTTATGACTTCGCTATTTAACATTAGGGTGCACAGAATTCTTTCCCAAGAGCCACAAATCTCTTATTAATTAGACAAGAGACATGGAATCATCCCCTCGAAGGGAATCAAAACAATCATCTATTTCAATCTGCTCATTTTACAGATGAGGAAACTAAGGCCAAAAGACTATAGTGGAAAAAAGATTTAGTCAGTCAACCAATAAACATTTATCAACTGCCTACTCTGTGCCAGGTACTGTGCTAAGCACTGGGGATACCAAGAATGGCAAAAGCAAGTACATGTCTTCAAGCAGTTCACAACCTAATGGAGGAGACAACATGCAAACAACTACGTACAAACAAGCCATGTACAGGACAATAGGAAATAATCAACAGAGGGGATGCCCCCAGAACTAAGAGGAACTGAAAAAGGTTTCCTATAGAAAGTGAGATTTAAAGGAAGCCAAAGAAGGCAAAAGTAGAAATGAAGATGAAGAGCATTTCAGGCATTGGGAAAAGCCAGTGAAAATGCTCGAGTTAGGAGATGGAGAGTCTTGTTCAAGAAACAACAAAGAGGCCAATGCCACTAGATAGCAGAGCAAATGACAGGGGAAGGGTGAGAGGACCCAGGGAGTCAGGCAGAGAATATAACAACACTGGAAGGAAGGGCAGATTATTAAAGGCTTTTATTGGGGAGGTGGGAATGACACATACTTCAGGAAAATAACTTTGATGGTAGAGTGAAGGATGGATACAAGGGAGAGACTTAGGGCAGGCAGAACAACCAGCAGGCTACTGTCGTATTCAGGCATGAAGATATGAAGGCCTGCACCAAGGTGATGGCAGTGTCAGAGAAGAGAAGAGGCTGTATTAGAGAGATTTATTTTAATCATCAAAAGTTCTCAGAATGATTGCTTACCTGGATCTCTTTCCAAGGTTTCTTTAAACTCATTTTATACTGCACAAATGAATTTATGTTCCAAAGTGGCCTTGCCTTTGGCCACCACCACTCTCTACTTGGCAAGTCAGTCAAATGGTTAGCAACTAATGCATTTTCTGAGCTCTTCTGGTCTTGCAGCAATAGATCTACAGCATTAAATATCTGTATAAAAGTATTGTAATAAGTGTATTTCATTTCTAACATGCATTTCCCATTTTTTCATTTCTGGTCACTTTTTAAAAATAGTTCAGAATTGATTCTGTGCCATATAGTTCTCATTATTATTCTTTCTTTTTGCTAATTCTGATCTTTACCCTGACAAGTTAGTGGTCTTGCTGTACAAAAACAACTGAATCAGGAATAACTTCCAAATCTGAAACTAATCTTTTCTTGTCTTAAAATAGAATATTTCACTTTTTTGAAGTTGTTGGGTGTTTGTCTGATTCTTTTCTCAAAGAAAGTGTTCATGACATAAAGGTATGAGTTTTCTGTGTAGTCTATAGTCTTTGTCTGCTAGTCTTTTTTAATGCATCATGCTTTCCCATATGCTTTTCTTCATCTTTTTCTACTTTTGCACTGAGTCATGAGGTATTAGAATGTATGGAGGCCTTGAAGAAAAAGGGAAGTTACAGTTAAGTTGTAGGTGCTATCCAGGATTGTGCTGGAGCCAGCTTGAGTCTGCTCTCAAGAGCCAAATTTTCAATGTGAGCATTCACACCTTCAAAATCAGGGCTTGGTTTATTGTTTTGTTAATTGTCTAGAGTCTAAACTTAAGAAAGCAATGGAAAATATTAATAATGCAGATAAAACTTAAGTGTGTTGTGCATATACCTCCCACCCCCACCCCTGAGAGGTGTCCTTAAACATTTACCAGCACAACCCCCAGATGTATCATCATCATTCCTTAAAGAGGCAAAGAATCTGTGGAGTTGATTTTACCATACATTTAAAAGTAACATGAAACATTTATGTCATGAGATCATCAGTCATCTCATATTATAGTAATGACAAGTACTTGCAAAAAGTCTACCATGAAATAAACTTCAATTTATGCATCAACATTGGCTGGTGGTGAAAAGGTAGAGAAATTCTATGAACTCAACAAGACCTTCCAAAGTTCTACAGATATGAACTATTAATAACATTATTAGTCTCATTTTGCAGAAAGGAAATCCAAAGCAAATCAAAAGAGAATTTTAATTTTTTTAAATTCCAAGTCCTAGCTTAAGGAAGAACTTCATTTAATTCAGGTGGATTTAACTGGACACTAAGAATATGCAAAGAAAAGAGGATTTCTTTTTAAAAAAATAAGCATTCTTTAATAATTATTTCACTTAAGAGTTATGACTAGGAATGGCTTTAAAAAACTGGCTCATACTTAGAGAATCCTAAAGAATCGAGTAAAAAACTACTTGAAATAATAAATAACTTTAGCAAAGTTGCAGGATGTAAAATAAACCCACATAAACCATCTGCATTTCTATATATTGCTAACAAAGCCCAACAGCAAGAGATAGAAAGAGAAATTCCATTTAAAGTTACCGTAGACATTATAAAATATTTGGGAGTCTACTTGCCAAGACAAACCCTAGAACTATATGAACACAATTACAAAACACTTTTCACACAAATAAAGTCAGATCTAAATAACTGGAAAAACAGCAGTTGCTCATGGCTAGGTTGAGCTAATATAATGAAAATGCGAGGGGCAGCTAGGTGGCACAATGAGTGGAGCACTGGCCCTCAGGAACTCAGGAAGACCTGAGTTCAAATGTGACCTCAGACACTTGACACATGTACTAGCTGTGTGACCTTGAGCAAGTCACTTAACCCCACTGCACTGCCAAAAAGCAAAAAACTAAATAAATAAAAATAAAGAATAAGAATGACAATTCTACCTAAATTAATTTACTTATTCAGTGCCATACCAATCAAACTACCAAAAATTATTTTATAGAGCTAGAAAAAATAATATCAAAATTCATCTGGAAGAACAAAAGGTCCAGAACATCAAGGAAACTAATGAAATGCTAAGGAAGGTGGCCTAGCCATACCAGATCTTAAATTGTATTGTAAAGCATCAATCATCAAAACTACTTGGTACTGGCTAAGAAAAAAAGGGGTAGATCAGTAGAATAGGTTAGGTACATAAGACACAGTAGTCAATGATTACAGCAATCTACTGTTTGATAAACACAGAGACCCCAGCTTCTGAGATAAGAACTCACTATTTAACAAAATTGCTGGAAAAACTAGAAAACAGTATGGCAGAAACTGGGCATAGACCAACGTCTGACACCGTATACCAAAATAAAGTCCAAATGGGTATACACGATTTAGATACAAAGGCTGATACTATAATCAAATTAGGGGAGCAAGGAATAATTTATCTGTCAGATTTATGGAGAACAAAGGAATTTAAGACCAAACAAGAGATAGAGAACATTATGAAATGCAAAATGGATAATTTTGATTACATTAAATTGAAAAGTTTTTGCACAAACAAAGCCAATGCAACCAAGATTAGGAGGGAAGCAGAAAACTGAGAAAGAATTTTTACAACTAGTGGCTCTGATATAGACCTCATTTCTAAAATATATACAGAACTGAGTCAAGAATTTTACAAGAATACAAGCCATTCCCCAACTGATAAATGGTCAAAGGATATGAACAGGCAGTCTTCAGAGGAAGAAATTAAAGCTCTCTATAGTCACATGAAAAAATGCTCTAAATCACTATTGATTAGAGAAATGCAAATCAAAACAACTCTAAGGTACTACATCACACCTATCAGATTGTCTAACATGACAAAACAGGAAAATGATAAATGTTGGAGAAGATGTGTGAAAGTTGGAACACTGATTCATTGCTGGTGGAGCTGTGAGCTGATCCAACCATTCTGGAGAGCAATTTGGAACTATGCCCAAAGGACCATAAAAATGCGCATACCCTTTGATCCAGCAATACCACTTCTAGGGCTGTATCCCAAAGACATCATACAAATGGAAAAAGGATCCACATGTACAAAAATATTTATAGCAGCTCTTTTTGTGGTGGCCAAGAAGTGGAAATTGAGGGGATGCCTATCGGTTGGGGAATGGCTGAACAAGTTGTGCTATATGAATGTAATGGAGTACTATTGTGCTATAAGAAAGGATGAACAGGCCGACTTCAGAAAAATGTGGAAAGACTTATATGAACTGATGCTGAGTGAAGTGAGCAGAAGCAGGATAACATTGTACACAGTGTTTGATGACTGATTTTGGTGGACTTAGCACATCTCAGCAATGCAAGGACCTAAAACAATTCCAAAGGACTCATAATCGAAGATGGCATCCACATCCGGAGAAAAAAGTATGGAGTCTGAATGCAGAGTGAAGCAGACTATTTCCTTTTTTTGTTTGTTTTTTCTTTTCTTTCTCATGGTTTCTCCCGTTCATTATAATTCTTCTGTTCAACATGACTAATGTAAAATTATGTTTAATAGGAATGTATATGTACAGCCTATATCGGATTGCAGACTGTCTTGGGGAGGGAGGGGAAGAAAATTTAAAACTTATGGAAGTGAATGTTGAAAACTAAAAATAAATAAATTAGTTAAAAAAAAAACTGGCTCAGAAGCACCAGTTTTCCAGAGCCATGATCATACATGGTCAGAGATATTGCATAGTAGTCCTACCAGCACTAAACTGATAGTTGCAAAACAAAAATTCACATTTATGTATTTTATAATTTATGAAGCATTTTCCTCATAATGTACCTGGGCCATATAAGTATGACTAACATTTTATAGATGAAGAAACAGGTTTTGAGAGGTCAAGCAATTGGTTCAAGGTCAGTAAGAAAGGAGCCCTAACTTGAATCCTGTTCTTCAGGCGCCAAGTTTATCACAGGGAAATACCTAGAGGTTTTTTCCTCTTTCATGTTTTTCTTAACTGATTTAAATCTAAAATAATGCAGTAATAATGCTCAACAATTATGGATTTATAACAGTTCATTCACAATATGCATGGTCTATTAGAGACTTTGAAATGCACATATATATAATGTATAAACACAGCCATATGTTTTTTAAAACTTCCTGGGCTATCTATAGTACCTCAAAATTGTAATAACTTTGGACTAGCAAACGTGAAAAATCTTTTGACAGCGTGTGTGTATGTGTATAACGTATCTGTGAATACACATACACCTGTATATGTACATATATATATATATGATCCAGTAGACATGAAATTTGGCTCAGAACAAATAGTGACTCTGACCATTAACACTGTTTTCTTGTCCTGCCTCCCCGTCTCTCCTTCTGAATTAAATTCCTTGAAAAAATGAAAAATAAAAACATCTATACCTCCACTTCTATTAGAATTCTCTTCTAAACCCTCTTCAATTTGGATCCTGAGCTCATCATTCAACTTTAACTGCCCTCTCCAAAATGACCGATGACCTCGTGACTGTCAAATATAGTGGCTTTTTCTCAATCTTCATCCTCCTTGACCATTCAGATCACTTGATATCACTGGCCACTTTCTCCTTTTGGATATTTTCCTTTTTGGATTTTGTGAATTTGCTTTGGGCTCTTCTTTCTATTTACCTCATCTTTCTCAATATGCTTTGCTGACTCTTCATCCAGGCCATGTCAAAACTGTGGGTGGTCCCCAAGGCTCTGTCCAGGGCCCTCTTCTCTCTTCACTGTCTCCCAACCTGCGGCAGGGCCTTACAAGTTCCTGCTCGTCTGATCGGCCACAGTAGGACGCGCTGCACGTAACTCCGACAGTGATGTCATTCACTCTGGTCCTCTTGGAGAATCAAGAACAACCGATGGAACAATCGTACCGTCTCCCTTGTCACTCTCTTCAACTCCCCTGGGTTCAATTATCATCTCTATGCATGTGAGTCTCAGATCTACCTATCCAGCCACAGTCTCTCTCCTGTATCATCAGCTACTTGTTAGATAAACTCAACACGTCTAAAAATGACACATTACCTTTTCCGCATACCCTGTCCCCCTTCTGAACTCCCCTACTACTGGTAAGGGCGTTACCATTCTTTGGCACCCCTTAACGTCATCCCTGATTCTTCTCTCCCTCATCCCACGTATCTAATCAACGGTCAAATGCTGTTATTTTGTTCTCCACATTTTTCATGAACATCTGCTCGTCCTGATTCACATACCCGGCCCTTTAGTTCAGGCCCTCAATAGCCCTCACCTGGACCATCACGACAATCTCTTCCCATTCCAATTCACCCAAACTACCACAATGACTTTCTGTGTGTGGTGTCTGATGTAGCGTAGGTATGATTATGTCACAAACCTCCTACACCTAAACTCCCATGGCCCCCTTTCGTCATAACCTGGCCCCTTCCTAGCTTTTCGGTCTTTGAACACATTCCTTCCCCTCACTCAAAGCCATTCTGGCCTACTTGCTATTCCTCACACAACACTGCATCATTGTATTTTTGCACTGAATGTCCACCATGCCATCTCTACCTCCGAGAACCTCAGAAAAGGTTAAGAGAACCTCAAAGAAAGTTAAAAGCAACAAAACCCCATGAATGGATGCATACCTTGAGCTCACTTAGCATCCCTTCCCCCACCACACACCATGTTACTGGTAGCAAACCTATACTAGCAGACCCAAGGAAGGGCCCAACCCACCAGCTTTCAACAAAAAACTCCCCAAACAAAAAACAAAAAAGCCCCAGCCTCTGAGCTCAAAGCCATATCCCACCCCCACCTACTCGGAGCACTGAAAACTTAAACTACAGAAATCAATCAGGCAGCTCTCTGAACCACCAGGATTCGGGCAGAGAACTGAGGGATCAGGACAGGATACTACAAGGGGAGGCCAGGCAGCACTCCAGTGAGCCTGAAGAAAAGAGGACAACATCCAGCTGGGGTCCATTCTGTCTGCCCAAAAGTCATCTGGGGCAGAGACCTAGTCTGGTGAACAATAGATTGCTCAGCATGAGAGGAGACAGAAACATTTTGAGATCCAGCCCTCAGGGAAACTACTAGCAGAAGAGAAGGAGTCAGAAAGTAAGCAAAAGGGGAAAATAAGGAGAGCAGAAAGACTGAAATTACCAAAGATCTCAAGAAGAAAACTCAAAGATCTCGAACATAATCAGACAAATTAATAGAGAAGCAATTAACAGCAGGAAGAAATGTGGGATCCAGATCCAGAAAATGAGTTCAGGCATATACTATGAATAAATACTACAAAATAAAGGAAAACAATCCAACACTTGATGAGACGGAGGATCCTGTGGAATCTGAGAACATGGCAACACAACCTGCTATTTATGAGTGGTTCAAAAGAGAAATGAGAATTACGGGAACAGAGTATATAACCTGGATAACAAAAATAACAGGCAGAACGAAAAAACTTGAATCTCTTATGGCAAGTTTCAGCACAGAAACAAAAGAAAGTAAAATTGACTGTAAATGCAAATATACAGAAGTGAAGGTCAATCTAGAAGAAAAGCAAAAATCAAAATATTATAAGAAAATGTGCTCTCTAGCCTAGTAAAATATACTAATCTCAAAGACAGGACATGTTAGTAAAACCGAAAGATCATAGGTTTCCCAGAAGATGATGACAAGTCAAAAAAGCTGAATACCATAGTACAAAAAATAAATTAATAAATAAATGAAAGAACTGCCCAAAATTTCTGAGCATTTACTGCCACCAAAGTCCTTGGCACTGTCGTATGGTGCAATAAGAATGAATACAGCTTTATCAGTGGAAATAACATCAAAGAAGATAAATGCCCAGGTGGTACACTGTTGTACCCTAAGAACCGTAGGGCCCCCTTCTACCTGACTTGCAAGTGAAATCTCCTCCATATATTATCTCTCCTACTAGAACGTGACTCCCACCAGAGAGCAGAGGGCTTGCCTTTCTATTTGTATCCCCAGTGGTTAGCACAGTGCTTTGTATAAAATGCTTGTTCATTCCTTCATTTTTCTCAGTATCATCTGATAATTTATTAATTGTAGCTGTTGGGTACTTTTATGTATACACAAAGAAGATGCTAAAAAAAATGTGCAGAATTGAATGAGAGCTATTTAGAAGTAAAAATAGTAAAAAGTGGTGCTGATCTTGGGTTTCAAGCAAGGGTTCAAAGAAAAGTCCCTCCTTTCCTAAAAGGCCCAACTCAGCTGCTACCCATCCCCACATTTCTCACAACCCTTTGCCATGATCCCTTGTGCATTTCTCTTTGAAAAATAGTTATTTGTATATACGCCACCCTCTCTCCCTGTGTGCTAAGTTCTTAGGGGCAGAGGCTATGTTGTTTTTTTCATCTTCCTTCCCCAGTGACTAACATTTGGCCTTACACACAACAGGCACTTAATAAATGTTTACTGAATGAAAAGTCAGTCAGTCCTATTCAGTGGAGAAAGAGCCAGGATAAACACTATGTAGTTCAACCTCCTTGCCCTGCCTATTTGGCTCTCCTCAGTTTATCCAGCTAAGACTTTCCACATAAGAGCATGCTGTCACAGGCTCATCACAATGAAAACTTGCTCTCAGGAAAAAGGTAGGGTACAGAATAGTGCATGTTGTAAACTACCAGATGTGATTAGGGTGCTTGGGTTTGCTTAATTGCTTTTTGTTTTTGGTTTTTTTTTGTAACAAGAGAGAATCATATGGAGTCATAGGACATACTGGATGGATAATGACTGTGGTATAAAAAACAGGAGACATCAATAAAACTTATTTATTAAACAACAGAAATCTATACATGTTAGAAAGGTCCCAGTGTCCATTTCCAAAGCAAAACACCTGCACTGCTTGATAAAGGGCTGGGCCCAAAGTCAGGGAAATCTGAGTTCAAACCCAGCCTCAGACACTTATTAGCTATGTGACATTGGGCAAATTACTGAATTTCTGCCTCTCTCAGTTTTTTCATCTTTAAATTGGTGATGATAATAGCACCCAACTCTCATGGTCCTTACAAGGATCAAGTGAGAAAATATTTGCCACGTGCTCTGTAAACCTTAAAGAGATATAAAAATACTATCAATCACCACCACCATCACCGTTTAGAAACCCTTTTGGCTCTGTTTCCATTCAGGGCAAAGGTCTTCATATAGATATCTCCTTTAATCATACTGTTCCCAGTCCCAATAAATGGGGAAATATGGGAAAATCAGCTAAGGCTATGTACTATACATACATGCTTTAGAAGGGAGCTAACATAACACAGCAAAGAACACAAACATTAATTTTTTTAGTTTAATCCAAGTCTTGTGTCTTTGCTACAAATGTCAGTACACAAAAGCACCTGCTAATAAGGCCAAGGTCCTCACTGACTACCAAAAAATATAGGATTTCAGGGCATACTATCTCAAGGAAAACAAATCATTTGTCTTTAAAATTAAGTAAGCAGAGCAACACATCTGAAAGCTTTCTTCTTAGGGATCAGAGAGAATTTTATTAGCCAAATCATGATCCATTGATCAGTACAAAATAAATAAATCAGATGTTTCCAGTTGTGTAGCTTCTGAAACTTACTGTTCCCTTAAGGCTTTCTAAAGGCAGAAGAGGTCCTTATAGAAACAAAAGATTATCCTAATCTGTATACCTCTTCCCTTCTGGCAGCAAAAGTGAAATTAAATGGGGGGGTGGAGAAAGGGAGAGAGGGAGAAGTGTCTTCTTTTCCCTTCTACCCTCTTCCAAAAATCCCAACATCTCAAATTGCAATATTAACTAATTGCCAGAGTTATTTCCTGCTGTAACTGCTCCCTAAAGAATTTAAATGATGTGAGTAAGAGGGCAATGTTGCATTACAGCAATGCTGCTGTGGATAATTAGGAGTTTTCAGAATTAAGGGAAGGGAGTTATGAGATTTATCCATTCCAGATACTCATTATCCTAAAGATGTGCAAGCCCAGAAAGTAGAAGTAACTGTTGGGCTACAGTGAATTCAAATATAAAAACTGATTTGTAGGGAAAGGACTTTGTATGCTCATGAATAAATCAGTTCAACCCACACTCCCACAAGCAGCCTGATGAAATATTGGACTTACTGGTCTGTTTTATTCATAGTATTGAGAGGCATATTTTCTCATAGGAGAAAGAAAAATTAAATGCCAAAAACGTGTTAAGCCACATCCTAGGGAAGGGTTTGGGCGTAGAATATACAGGAAATTTAAAGTTATGGTTCCCAGAGCCACTATAACAACCATAAAGCACGTTTACGATGAATCCCAATTACAGAGATCTCGAGGATCTAAAAACTGCTTTTAAAAGTCCAGGGGCCACTCAGCTCTGATTTATGGACACAACTACAAGGCGGGGAGCAGTGTCCACAAAAGAGGTTCCCAAGCCTTTGTCAGCAAAAGCATTTTGTTGTCCTTCTACCTACAGAACAAGCAAAGTACGTGTGAAAACGTTTTCACACTCAAGACACATCCCCTCGTGTAGTCCTAGGAAGCAGCAAGGACATCACGGTGAGGCGGGGGAGCCTCCAGACCTCACACTCTTCTCTGGAGCCCAAGACAACACAGACACACTGCCCAAATCTTCTCCCTTTGCTGTGTCCCAGTGGCAGGACTGCCTGGCAATTCAATGCAAAGGCACTGTGTCGAGCCTAACAATCGTAACAAGGCCGGGAAGGCGCGCGGTGGCTGACTGCTGAGGAAATGAGAGCTTTGCTCCCACTGACCTGTAGTCTTTTGCCAGTTAAAAAAGCACCTTGCCTAGCTGACTCCCCACTAAGAGATAGGGAGCAAAATGTATAATTCTAACTATGTTAAATTTTAAAGTTTTTGTATAAACAAAGCCAATGCAAGAAAGATTAGGAAGGAAGCAAAAAAACTGGGAAAAAATCTTTACAACCAGTGTCTCTGACTGATAAATGCCTCATATCTAAAATATACAGGGCACTGAACCAAATTTATAGGAATACAAGTCATTCCCCAATTGAGAAATGGCCAAAGGATATGAACAGGCAGTTTTCAGAGGAACAAATTAAAGATATCTTATAGGCATATGAAAAAATGCTCTAAATCACTACTGATTAGAGAAATGCAAATGAAAACAACTCTTAGGTACCACATCTCTCCTGTCAGATTGGTTAACATGACAAAACAGGAAAATGATAAATGCTGCAAAGGATGTGGGAAAATTGGAACATTGCTACATTGTTGGTGGAATTGTGAACAGATCCAGCCATTCTGGAGAGCAATTTAGAACTATGCCCAAAGGGCTACAAAAATATGCATACCCTTTGACCCAGCAATACCACTTCTAGGACTATGTCCCAAAGAGATCACACAAGCGGGAAATGGACCCGTAGGCACAAAAATATTTATAGCAGCTCTTTTTGTGATTGCATAGAATCAGAAATCAAGGGGATGCCCATCAACTGGGGAATGGCTAAACAAATTGTGGTATATGAATGTAATGGAATGCTATTGTGCAATAACAAATGAGGAACAGACAGACTTCATTACAACCTTATATGAAAGACTTATATGAACTGATGCCAAGTGAGGGGAGCAGAACCAAGAGATCATCATACACGATTACAGACACACGGCATCTGTAAGGACTAACTTTGATAGACGTGACTCCTCTCATCAATGCAAGGTTCAAAGACAGCTCCAAAAGACTTGGCTAACTCTGCTCTCTTTTTTTTTCCCTTCTTTTTTGGTTTTGTTTCTCCTTTCTCATGATTCATTCCATTGGTTATAATTCTTCTTTACAACTGGACTATTATGTAAATAAGTTTAACGTGAAGGTAAATGTAGAACCTACGCTGGATTATATGCCGTCTTGGGGGGTAGGGGGGAGGGGAAAGAGAAAATTTGGAACCCAAAAACCTGTGGAACTGAATGCTGTAAACTAAAAGAATAAAATTTTAAAAAAGCATCTTACCCACATTATCTCTTCTGAGCCTCACAAAAATCCTGTGAGGCAAATAATAATAGTATTCGTTATCTCTGTTGCAGATGAAGAAACAGATCTCACGAGGGACAGGGATGTGCACACAGTCATAGTAAGGCAGCCTTGAAACTCAGGTCCCTGGCCTCCAACTGCTCTCAACACCTCACTGAATTCCCAGTTCTTACCTGAAGATTCATGAACATCCTTTGCTGGGAATAGTGGCAGGAAAGAAAGGCTACTAGCCCAGGCCCTGGGGCCTCCATTTCAATAAGGTTCCCAGCTGACTCCCCACTAAGAATCCTGAACCTGCAGCCAGAGGCACCTGGGTTCCAGTCTCACCGCTGACTCCCAGTAGTCGTGTGACCATGAGCACCTCTGAGTCTGTCACCTCTACAGCAAAATGCAAACACTGCTGCTTTTACTTCACCACCTCCTGGGAGTGTTATGGGAAAAAGACTTTAGTGCTACAGAAATATAAGCTGTTACTACCAATAAGCTAAGCTCCTAGAGACCTAAGGTCCTGCAAATGTCAAGAATATGATGGCTTCCCAGCTTACACAGCTCACTAAACCTTAAGTCTCTCTCCACTCGAGCAGCTCTGACTATGTCAGACACTACCACCCCCAAGCCCATTCAATAAATTAACCTCCAGGATCATATATAAAAGCCTCTCATAAGTTGGCCTCTTCCTAGCTTTCCAGTCTTCTTACACCATATTCCCCTCTTTATTCTCTCTGATCCAGTGACAGTGGGTTCTTCACTGTTCCTTGAACAAGACATTCCACCTCCTGATTCCAGATATTCTCACTGGCTGTTCCCCGCATCTGGACCTCTCGTCTTCCGGGCTCCCCTTGTTAAAATCCCACCTTCTACAGGAAGCCTTTCCTGATGGCCCTTAATGCTAGTACATAGTTGTTTGGATTCTGTCTCCCCGATTTGAGGAAGCTCCTGGAGGGCAGGGCCCAGCATGTAAGCACAGTGCCCGCCCCCCAGGAGGCACTGCACACTAGATGACGGATAGTGGAAAGAATATTGACCAACCTCACCTGTCTGACCTGGGCCAATTCACTGAGTTAGCCTCTGAAGTCCATTATGGCTCTAAAGAGATGATGCTATGGAGAGGAGCCACCAAGTCCAACATTTGCCAATTTGCTTTAGTCTGAGTTTCCACTCCTCCCAGAAGGGAGGTCAGTAGTTCACAAGAACATTCACCAGGGGGAACCCTGAATATGAGGTAAAGGTAAGGGGACTTTTTTCTAACAGTAGCCAAGAACTCTAAAACAAGCAAATTATTAAATTCTTTCCCAAACCTTCAGATTTGCAAGTCTAGGAACCACTTTCTTATTCCATCATTATTCCCTCCATACAGAACTTCTAAGCATAGTCCAATTGGACAAAATAGATGCTACAGATTACTAAGACAAGTACCTTAACTGAGGGATCGCCTTCTATTCTCCCAAAGTGAATGGCTCACCACTAGCCTGATGGCTGCTTGCTACAATACAAGAAATACTGGCTCTGGGGTCAAAGGACCTGGGTTCAGATCTTACATCTGACACTTCCTGTGTGACCTTGAGTAAGTCACTTAATCTCTCTGGGTCTGTTTCCTCATCTGTAAAATGAAGGATTGAACTAAATGACCTTTGAGACCCCTTCCATATCTAGCCGTATGACCTGAAAGAGCAATCAGTCCTCTGCTTAGTTCACAGTGTCATGAGGCTGACTATCCTCCATTAACAAACCCTTCTGATGCCTCTGCCCAGCATCCAGGGAGCCTGGATTCTCTAGGACTAATGCCAAGGGAGTACTAGTGCTGCCTGGGCCCATCTACATAGTGGAACAGACTTGAAAAACAGACTCGGGAATGGACTACATCCCTTTTCCTCCAAACTAGCTAAGCTGAGAGAGGATCACTACCAAAAAGTTTAACCAAAGGGTGATGAATTTTTCTGTCAAAGAAATTCATAAAGTTCACTGAAAGATATAGAGGGGTTTTAATTTTTATTAATAGAACAAGCACTCATACAGGCAAAATCGTATCTTCTGAAAGTATGAAGTTCTGAGAGGGAAGGTTGTTACCAGTCTTCAGGGACTAGTTCTTACTATGACTAACTTTTGCACATTTTTCTAAAATACAATGTTTGCTTTGCAAAGCCTTTCCTACCCTCCAAAAGGGCTTCACAGCTAAGAAAATGGCACTTGGTCCAGGGCCAAAAATAATTAATCCTTTTATTCTAAATTATACTTTGCAACAACAATGGAATATTGCCACATGTACCAGTCATTATTGAAGGAATCCTCAATGGGCATTACTGCCTGGGCAGCACTATTTAATTAATTATTTCTTTTTGGCACTGCATCTTCCTGTCTCTCTGTGGACAGAAGTGCAGTAGCTATTCATGGACCTGAACCCAATACTGATAGTCACAGAAATTTTAAGCTACTCTATTTTTTCAGCCTGGGTATGTTTGCCCTTCCTTAGGGAACCAGTAGTCTCCCATTGCCCGAGGTTAAATGCACTGGCACCAGATTTAGCTTAGACAACAGAGATCTTCACCCTTATGCTGTTCAGAACTCTCCCACTCAAGGGGATCCATCAGGCAGTCTCCCCCAGTAAAGAGATTAAAGGTGTGTCCCTATATCTGATCCCAGCACCTTGCTTTAAAAATAAATTCCATAGTGACTTGTTTTGAAGGGTCAGAGTTGGAGAGAGTTCTGTTCAAATTTACTTCATTTGAAATTTACTAAAACACTTAGCAGCAGCATGGCATAGTAAATGGGAGACTGGCTTTGGAACCAGGAAGGCCTGGGTTCAAGCCTTACCTTTGACACCTACAAAGCATGGCTTGTCCAGTTCTCAGTAATAGTTCTAAATACTCTTCCAATATCCAAAGGCCAAGAGGTCACCTTGAATACACCAGATCAAATCAGTCCTAGCATTCACTATCTTAAAAGAGGGTAATTAGGACAAATCTTAGGTGCACATCAAGGTCACTGGCCAAGCTAGCAATGCTTAGGCATTGTATTCACTTAACAGCACTGTGTTTTCTGTATATATGGTAGTGCCTACAACTGTCTACCAAGTACTTCTTAAATAACATTTTTGAAAGATACCTGTTACAAATATCCTGAAAAAGAATCTAAAGAAATGAATAATAAAAATAAAATCGCCAGCCCAACCTTCTGCTCTCAAGTTCAGGACATAACTGTTTTTTCTGGTGCCTCAGGATGACCAAGGGCTATCTTCCAAATAGCAGCAAGAGTGGAATGGCTCAGGACAGTGATCATTTAATGATGTTCCCTTGTCTACACTTGCCTTCTTCACCACAAAGATGGAGTGAATCCTCTACCACTCTCCTTCAAGCACCAAAGACTAGTGAACAGTGGGAGAAAATGCTGGGTAATTCCTGGGTAATCCATGCAGAAAAGTATTCTCTCAGATTCTAAAGATGACAAAGTTGAAGCGACATTTATTTGTCACTCTTTCCTATCTGATGCCATCTGGTAACACAGTGTGAAGTGGTCTTTGCTTTTCCAAGGAAAAAGAAAAACAATCCCCAAAACAATCCATGATAAAGCGCTAGCTGAAAAACATGGAACAGTTTCAGAAATTCTGTTCTCAGTCATGGGACAAGAGTCTCAGCTCCTCATTCAGGCTTGAGCCAGGCACTGATACATCAGCTGGAAAGTGAGAAGGCGGGACCAGATGCTTCCTAAGGTCCTTCCAGGCCCACTGCAAAGAGTCCTGGATCTAGGTCAGAAGGCCCAGGCTCTAGAGCCAGCTTGGCTGCTTACCTGGCCAAAGAGACACAGTAGTCACTACTGCTCTCTGCAGCCATTTCCTCATTTTGTAAAGGTAGGAATTTATGAACTTATTTTATAAGGATTTCTCCCAAGTAAAAAAAGCAGAATTGACAGATGGCAGAGTGGGAATTTTAAAATTCCTAAGGTTAGCATTCCAGATGCCCAGGTTAGCATCTCCTACAGCCTCTGACTGTAAGAGACCATGTTTTACGGCTGGGGAGGTGAGACTGACATCTCTTACTACAAAGAGAGAGAAAGAAAAAGGAAAAAGCAAAGCACATTGTAAAGGAAACTAGCTTAACCTGAATGCAAAAGCCAATACCCACTAGTTTAGAGAGACAAAACACAACAGCCAATCTGAACGTGTAAAGCATCAGGAATATTGCTTGCATAAAAGGAGAACCAGGCAAAAAGCATAAGGTCCCAGAACTTTGCTCCAGAAGAAGAAATCAGAAGTTCTGAAAAGATGAAATCACCTGCCCCCAAATGAAAGTGATATTTGATAACCAATAAAGTGATTAATCCTTTATTGCTGACAAAGTCCTGATCAAATAGAGATAACCAATAGGCTCAGATGCTATCAGGGAGAAGATGTGGAAAAACCCTGAGAAGCTGGTTTCTCACCAACTGTTTGGAGAATGTAAATGGAGGTATGACTGGATGACAGCCAGATACTACCAACATCCAGAGTGGTCATGACTGATACACAAAGCTGCTGAATTGCTCAGGGGAATTCCTCAGTGATTACTGGTAGGACAACACAGAGGTCAGAAGTGATGAACAGAAGACATCTTTCATGTCAGCCCTAAAGATACTGACCTTTAAAGATTTTTTTCCTTCCTTTACCAGTTTGAAGGGGCACATTTTAGGGCATAAAACTTAAACTATTTAAATCTAAGCATCATTTGGTAATATATTGGAATAAGACGCCATATAAAGTAAAGTTTACTGTAGTCATAAAGGACGAGCCTGCTGTTTAGGGGAAATTATGACAACCTAGAACAAACAGAGTTAGATGGTTTGATGGTTTTACGGCAGCAGGAGGAACACAGAACCAAAGAGTCTTCTTGTTAACGTGGTAGAGAAAGATTATCACAGCTTTGGGATCCCAAAGCGAAGGGATCTAAGTGAAAGTCATCCCTTAATTCTCAGTGCAGGTCCAGGCTTTCACCTGAGAAACGGGAATACTTTACAGACATATAACAAAAAAGATGTGAAAAAGTATTAAAAGGATGTTAGATTTCACTAATTTTAGGGATGGGAATAAGGTAAGAGGAAGTAGTGGAAAGAATACTAACCATGAAATTTAAAGACAGGGAGTTTGCATTTTAGCTCTGCCCCTCATATGATCTTTAAATTATCTAACCTGAGTCTCAATTTCCTCTATTTGTAAAATATGGCTACTTTTACTCCCTACAAGTAATAAGAAAACCAATGAGCACTACAAATATAAAGCATTATTAACATTTTATATTATTAAAAATATATACTATTAATATTTTAATATCATGTTGTAAAATACAAGCTCCCTGCGGGCAGAGCCACTTTGTTGTTTTTGTCTCTCTATCTTCAGACTCTCCAGGGCCACAATCAAAAAGCCTTTTCCAGTATCACAGAACCTACCAGTTAATCAAAATTGAATAGCTAACTTTGAGATCACAGAATTTTAAAGTTTGAAGGCATCTTAGAGGATATGTAATCTAACTCTTTTCTTAGGAAAATTGGAAAGTCCAAGGTCACACAGGAGCTTGGAGTGGAAGTTAATAAGCAGCATCTCATCTGGATGAGTTCTCCCTCTCTATAAGAAAGGTGCTGAACAAGAAAGAAACACTACATGGACTGGGAGGGGGAGGGAAAGAAAAAAAGGAAAAAAGGAACCAAACCTAGAGAACGAAGGTTCACAAGTTAAAATACAGTAGAAAAGCCAGCTCTTCAACCAGGACCAACTAGTTAAGTCAGATGATGTTTTAAGCTTTGAGTCTTTGCTTAACATTTATAGACAATTTTTTTATTTACAGATCACTCCGTGGAAAGTTTTAAAACTTAGTTTCCTTTTTGAGAAACAATTAAGAGCCAAATCTTCCAGAGCCAAGTATTCCATTTCAAATGTAAGTGTCAAATGTTCACTTAGGAATTTAGTCATTTCCAATAATAAAAAATGTTTAGCATAAAAGAAAATTACTGGCTATCAATCAAATACACAGAGCTAGCCTCAATATGAAGAAAGAAGAATGAATGGTCTTGGCAGCAACTGAGAGCTACTCTTTCATCATCACTTTTAGGCTGAATCTAAACACAGTCTTTATTTACATCAGAGGGAAAAGAAGAGAAAAGCAGAGAGGAGAAGACATGACAAGTAGGACACAACTGCTTACAGAATGGCTTAACCGCCAAATGCATAAGGTTGGAGATGGAAAAAATTCCAGATCTTCCCAGGCAGCGACATTTTCCAACATGAAACTAGACTGTCTTTGCATGGCTACATGTGTTATCAATAGTAATAAAGTTATCTACCCTTCCTAAGACATATCCCTAGTGCCTGACAATCCTGATTGCCTGGTTCATGAAATGTTTTCCCCTCAGAAATCGACTGTGATTATTCTATTTTTTTTTTGTATTACAAATCCAGGTAGAAAAAATTAGGCCGCTTTCCTAGGTTTTGAATGTGTTAACATCTGGAAGACATACAAAGCATGAGCATATATCTGAGGAGTCAGACCTGAGCTTTGAACTTCTGTGATTCTGAATCAATTTCTGAGATTTGTCTGAGCTCAAAAATAATTGCTTTTGGACAAATCACCTCAAATAAACTGTCATCTGTGCTGCCAATGCAAAGGTAATGACTGAACAACTGTGGACTCAAAGTGCAAGATAAGTGTTAGGATTTATTTTTGAAGATAGAAATAAAAACAACCACCACTTAAACTAAAGCATACAAATGTCTGCAAGTAGGTTTTAATGATCTGTTTAACTTCCTCTATTTTCCTGGATTATAAAACTGAAAGTTACAACTATATCAACTTTTATATAATAGAAGAATCACATCATCTCTGAGTTGGAAAGGACCTCAAAAGGGATCTAGTCCAAATTGCACCTTTTCTAAGTTATAACTAGTATAGCCAAGTCTGAGGCTTTGGTTGATATTTCTCCTCTCAGGGAGGAGATCTGGAAATGCACAAATGACACACCAAAGCTGAAAGGACAAGGGTTTCCTGCCCACACTCTTGTCAGTAGCCCTTATAAACTCATTCACTCAATAAACACTGATCTTCCACATAGATGCCAAGGATTTGTACTAACGGGTAGATCTAACTATGTTACCCTGTTTCCTCTCAAACTCCAGAGGCTCCCTAGTTCCAACAGGATCAGAGATTTAGATTCTCCACAACCTGACACATTTCTATCTTTCCAGTTTTCTCACATTTTACTCCCCGCCACATATGCTAACAATGAAATGTCACTGGCCTCCTGGCTGCTCCTCACACATGACATTCCATCTCCTGCCTCTGGGCCTTTGCATTGGCTGCCCCCATACCTAGGATGCCCTCCCTCCTCTCCTTGGCCTCTTAGAGCTCCTAGTTCCTTTAAGACTTAGTTCAAATATC
This sequence comes from Trichosurus vulpecula, assembly GCF_011100635.1. Taxonomy (NCBI): domain Eukaryota; kingdom Metazoa; phylum Chordata; class Mammalia; order Diprotodontia; family Phalangeridae; genus Trichosurus; species Trichosurus vulpecula. Next base: position 49,057,123 of record NC_050574.1, read on the forward strand.
ATCTTTTGTATCTCCAGATGCTAGACCTTCCCCACTAAGGTTACCTTTTCACTATTCTCTCTGTAAGCAGATGGACAGACAGATGGACAGACAGATCTTATCTGTACCCCTTTATATTTAGGTATAAGCTCTTTTTTTCAAAGGTAGATGTTTTTGCGTTAACACAATGCCTAACACTTCATATAACCAGTACTTAATAAACTCTTGTTGATTATTAGTGTACTATATCCCTGGAATATGTCAAACATCATTATGAGGAACTGAGGGAGCTAATGTTTAGGTAATGGAGACCCTGCCCTCATGAACCTTACAGTCTAGGGCAGGGAAAAGACACCAAATCATAACTAATAAACTGAGGGGGTAACATTGGATGTTAAAACAATACTTTAAGGTTTGCAAATCTTCAATGTAAGGTTTAAATATAGTCTCTCATTTTATGCTCATAACTGTGAGGTGGGTACCATACAGATGAGGCTGAATTTAAGCAACTCGTTCAAGGTCACAGAGCTCCTAAGAGTCTCCTAAGGATCTGAAATCAGGTCTCCACGAATCTAAGCACAGTGTTCTAGTCACTGTGCCACCTTGTCTTCTCTCATCATTCATATCCAAGGAGATCATTTAACAAGCACTTATTAAGCAACTGTTAAGCACCAAGTACACAGCACAGGACACACCTACACTAGGCGGGTGCTTCGAATGGAATAAGTAGCCATAGGCCAAAGGCACAAAGGACTAAGAGTCAAGGACAGTATAAAGTTGGACTGGTTACCTATTAGGGGAAAAAAAGCCAAAGCAAGGCTGATAGCCTGGGAAAAAGGGAGGAAGGTAAAGTGACTAGAGGTTACAGTGAGGATGGGGAATAACTGTAGGAGAGATAAAAGGGCACAGGGAGAGACAGTCCTATATGTAGAAATCTGCTATAGATCAGAGGTAGAACGTATGTCCCTGTGCATGTGGCTGGGATGGAGGAAAGATGAAGATCATGGGGAGATAAGGAGGTTGATAAACTGGGAAGTTGGGTATCAGACCCTAAATTATGAACCTAATCCCAATTATATCAGAATTTCTACAGAAAAATAAACCCCAGTGGCTTCCTATCATCTCTAAGAGCAAATACAAACTCCTGTTTGGCTTTCAAAGCACTCCTTAACTTGCCCCCACCCCATGTCTTTCCAGTCTTCTTATAACTTACATCCCCACCCCACCCTCAAGTCCTCTTGGACACTGGCCTCTTGACCAAGACCCTCCATCTCCCAACTCCAGGCATTTTGTTGAATGTTCTCTGTCTCCCTCTGCTTATCTCCCCCTTCTGACTTCCCTGACTTTCTTCAAATCCCAGCTAAAATCCCACCCTCTACATGAAGTCTTTCCCAATACCTCTTAATTCTAGTCCCTACCCTCTGTTGATTCTTTCCAATTAATCCTCCCTTACAGTTTGTCCACACGTAGCTGTTTGCATGCTGTTTCCCCCATTAGACTCTGAGCTTTTTGGCAAGAGGGACTGTCTTTGGCCTTTCTTTTTATCCCAAGTGATTAGCACAATGCCTAACTATTCAGATTAATTAGCAGGTGCTTACTAAATGCCTACAAGCTCACAAATCAGATCCGACTTGCGTTGTTTTGACTGTCACTACTGTTTTCTGGAACACAATCTACTACATCAACTATAGCAAGGAAACCTGAGAGGAGCTGATTGCATTCCCTGAATGGAAAACTCTGGTGCTCCCTCTGGGAGCCAGATTAGACCCTTGAAATCTCCAGACTCAAAGGTCATGGGCCTGTGACAGGTGAAATCTGAAATAACTGAAGAAACAATTAAACAGTGCATGCTGACAGCATAACAAATCGGGACCCGGCCTCCTCAGCTTGGCACTGGACCCCAAGTACAGGTGGAAAACAGATTTTTATGCATAAAAAAACAATTAACAGAACATAAACCAGGGTATAAGATTAAGTAATCTGCTATCTAATTGAAGGAAAGATTAGGGACTTGCCAAGTTGGGAAGGAAGGAATGAAGAGATGTAATTCCTGAAATCAGAAAAAGATGCCCTATTCCCCCCAAGTGTCTGTATTCAATTAAAAAAACAACAAGGAAACAGTAACTTATTGACACAGTACAGGGCCAGTTTTCAGATAAAACATGTGGATTGCTTGAGATGTTTAATTGTGAGAAAATTCCTCGCATTAATCCTCAGATTTGACTGGGTTTCTAGTCAGCATGACCTAGGTCCTTAGTTAAGGGTCTCTAAGAAGCAGGCAGAGGTGGTCCAGCTTCCCAGCCACACAAGGCTAGGTTCAAACAATGCAATAAAGTTTTCTCACAATTCCCATAATTGAATAAAGTTTTCCCATAGACAGAAACTGGACTAGACTTATAACTGAATAGAAAGGGAACTGAGCCTAGAAGCAGGACTGAATTACAAGATGGAGTCAGTGTGATTCACTCAATCCCCACAATTTCTACCCATGGTACAGTCAAATGGGAATAGAGTCCAATTCAGCCTTGAAGGACACCACACTTGGGTCAGAAAACCTGGCTTCCAGCCCCATTTCCCCCTCACCACTTACTAGTTGTTTAACCTCAGGCAAATTACTGAATCTCTATAGATTTAAGTTATCTATTCTATAAAGCAGCCCAAGAATGAGATCAGATAATTCTCTGGGTCCCTTTGATGATTCCCCCACATAAAACAAAAGCAAAAACAGGATCAAAGGCAAGAGCTAAAATACAAAGTCTTCTTGGTAAATCCATTACAGTTAGATCCTAGCAAGAATCATATATATGAAGAGTGACCAGATAGATCATAGATTTAGTGCTAGACATTACTCAGAGGTCATTCAGTCCGACTCCACTACTATACAAAAGGAAAAATTGACATTCAAAAAGGTTATGGGACTTAACTAAGGCCACATAGATACTAAATGGCTCCGACTCCAAAACCAGCACTTTTTCCCAATAAGACTTGAATGTCTCAGCCATTTTACACTTCAGCCACAAGACTCTGGGCAAGTCACCAAAACCTGCATTGCAGATCTGAATTAAGAAATCTGTTTTCATCTAAACCCATTTCCTTTCACACTCCTTCCATTTTCTGGCCATCTTTGAGACTTGGGCACCCTCACTTCATGACAATGCATGACTCACAGGTCAAGCATGGTGTGGAAGTCACAACGTTCCTTGCTTTCCATGACCACTTCCAGACTTTCCCTCTACAACCATCGCTAGCAGCAAGTTATCATCCTTTGACGTATAAGTGATCCAAATTTTTTTTACCACCTAATCCAAATCCTCACAGCTGTAGCCATGGCCATCATCTACTGTCACACAGGACATTCCCCTTCAGTACTCAGTAAGTTAAATGTCTGGCTCACAGTCCTCTCCACCACAATTCTTGCCCTCCTAATAGGGGATTTTCATCTATATATTTATACTCTCTCAAACTACCCTACCACTCTAGTTCCTCAATCTATTGTACTTCCCCATTCTATTGTACTTCAGATCCACAGAGACAGTCATACCCTTAATCTAGCTGTCACCCACAAGCATTCCACTTCCATGTTGTAAGCAATGAATTTCTTTTTCTGATCATAATCTTCTAGCACATTCTATCTTTCCTTTTGCTCAACAGCCCCTACACCTGTTCTTCAACCACACCATGACCTCCAATCCCTCCATCCCTCAGTTCTTTCGCAGGCCATCACCCCTGCACTGGCTCCACTCTGCTCTCTTCCCTATCTCTAGGGAAATTACTCCCTGCACTCTCTTATCCTGTCACCTAAAATACCTTAGATTAATCCCATCACTCACCGCCTTCCCTCCCATTCATGTGTCACTGAAGGGAGCTGGAGAAAAACCATGAAACGCTGCTGATTTGGTCCACTACAGATTTATGCCACATAATCTGAATTGGGCACTCCCTCCAACAAGGCAATCCTTTTACACCTGTTCAATTAATTTGTCTGGAGGAGTAGAAATGCAAACTCATCTCAATGGCGATTTCAAACCTTTTCAGCAAACCTCAAGCCTCCCATGATACTTTCCTCCTCTCCCCTTCTTAGCTGAAGATCTTCACTCACATTTCATTTAAAAATGCTTTAAAAATCGAAACCATTTGCCAAGAGCTCCCTCTTCTCTTTTTTCCTCTATACTATTTCTTTTCTTTCTTTCTTGAGAGGGGAAGGCAAGGCAATTGGGGTTAAGTAACATGCCCAAGGTCATACAGCTAGTGTGTCAAGTATCTGAGGTCAGATTTGAACTCAGGTCCTCCTGACTTCAGGGCCAGTGCTCCACTCACCGCGCTACCCAGCTGCCCCCTCTATACTATTTCTAATGGTGATCTCATCCACTCCCGTGGACTCAATTATCCTCTCTATACAGATGATTCCCAGATCTACACAATCCTAATTTCTCTTCTGAGCTCCAATCATGCATCACCAACTGCCCTCTGGACATCTCAAATTCAGTATGTCAAGAAGAGAACTCATCTCTTCTCACTGCCGCACCCCCCCCCCCAACCTTTGCCTTCTTCCCAATTTCCCTATTATTCTTGAGGGCACCACCATCCTTCTAGTCACCCAGGCTCAAAACTTTGGGGTCATCTTCACTCAGCCTCACTCCACACATCCAAACTATTGTCAAATATACCCTATTCAGTAAAGATCCTTATCCAATAGGAGCTCCCAGATTAAACAGGAATCTTTTATCTGGCACTGAAAGCACTTTACAACCTGGCATCTTCCAGCTAAGAAGGTCTGCTTGCTGTTCCTTATAGGTGACACCTCTCTGGACTCCATACACTTGAACTGGCAATAGAACCTAAATGGCTGAAATGCTCTAACTCTCCACTCCTAACTCCCAGCTTCAAGCCTCAGGAGGCCTTCCCTGGTACCTCCTTATCACTAGTCAGGTACCTGTAAGATGAGTCTCCATTTTACACTGTCTGCATAGTTTAAGTTATAGCTATTTGCACACCATGTCCCCTATCAGAATGTGAGATCCTTTACAGCAGTGACTGTGATTTTACCTTTCTTTGCCCCAGAATTAAGCATAGTGCCTGGAACAAATTAAGCACTTAATGCTTGCTCACTAGCTTGGAGAATCAAGTGATAATGTGAAAATGTTTCATGTGTAGAAAGCAGTTATGCAACTGTAAGTTAATATATTTTAAATCTGTATGATCATCATTGATCTCCTTCATACGTTTTTTTTGATGAAGTTCAGATTCCAAGAGTCTGAGGACAAGTGACTTTATATTTAGTTTCTCTGAATGACTGTAGAGTTGGAAAAAAATGACTGCTTTTTGTACCTGAATAAGAGTTTGGGCATGTAATCTCGTCTTCTCTAGTTTCACTGAAAGCACTTTTGAGATAACTCCAATAGAACAACAGGGATTAACTGAATTTTGTCCTATTCTCACATAATGCTGATCTCCTCTGCTAGATTTCTATGATTGGAAAATTTTTCATTCTATGCAGTTTGGAGATTCTGACCGATGATTTTCCATTTCCAATGAGGTTTACTTAATGAATTCTCAAAGAGAGAATATGGTTTTTATCTGTAATATGGAAACTTATCAAGGGTAGTGAGTTACTGGTACATAATTTTAGCTATGTGATCATGTCTTTCTAGATATGCAATAAATGCTAAATCTGTGCAACCTGGAATGATACATTGCATAAATTCCATCATTATCATTATCCCATTCTCATCTCTTTAAATGGAATTCTGCTAAGATTATTGCTGTTTCCTCATCATTCTTCTTGCTCTTTCACATACCCCTTGTCTGGGTTTCAAAGATTATCTGGTTCAACCCCTTCATTGGACAGAAAATGAAGCTATGACCCTCTCCAGCTTTAACATGCTGTGAATTTATGAGCTAATAAAGCAAATGGCATGACAGTCATGTAAGAACTCGGTGATGTTAGTGTCTCTACTAAGACCCTGTGTTGCCCACCCTTTGTTTAGCATGTCAGCTCCACTAAATAAACTCTGGTTTTGAAGACCAAGTACTCACTACATCTCCTGGCAAACATGGAGAAGAAGGTGTACAACTAACCAGCACAAGAAGACCTGTGGGAGTCCCCTCCCCACCCTCAGCATCTAACCCGGTGAGTCACACTCACCACCAGCAGATCAACAACCACATTCTGTTCAGAAAGAGTCACTAATGTCTCAACTCAGAACTGATTTTGGTCAGCACTCATGACAGCATGCAGAAACATTTCCTCAGGGAATCTTCCCATGGGATTGCTGCCTAAATGATATTCTCACAGGACTATCTTCTAACAGTGCTACTGATTAATAAAGAAGAAGGAATTTCAAAAGTTTATTTGGGGAATAGAGGGCCTAAAAGTAGATAAGGAGATGGCATCAATCAAAAGCTACAGGGAAGAACAGAAAGAAGAGAAGGAAGAAGGAAAAAAAGGAATAAAGGAAAAAGAGGAAGGAAATAAACATTTATTGAGCATCTACTGTGTGCCAGGCCCTGTGCTAAGTGCTTTGCAAGTATTACCTCATTTAATCCCCACAACAACCCTGGGAGGGAGGGGCAGTTATGACTGCCATTTTACAGTCAAGCAAACTAAGGGAGCCAGGGATCAAATGACTTGCCCAGGATCACACAGATAAAATCACTGCACTGATTTTAGTTACTTCCTAAATGAATGTCTAGAAAAGGAGTCCCAAGAGACTTCTGTTGAGGTTATCTCCTGATTGCCACATCTCTCTCCCCAAGGTGTGGTGTTTAAGGTTGCAAACAGAAGGTGGGGGCAGGGTAAATGGAATGATTCTGTACCCTGATCTAATGATTCCCCAAATCTCTAAACCGTAGGCAAGAAAGCACATATCCCCCAATTAAACCTGCCACTACTCGCCAATCTTTCGCATGTCTGTTAATGGCAACATCATCCATGCATTCAGTCCCCCAGACTCAAAACCCCAGGACTATCTTTGATTCTTCCTTCTCATTCACCTCCCACAGAACTATACAATCAGCGACCAAGTTCTGTTGATTCTCCTTCCGCAAGAATGTTCAAATCCGTCTCCATTCACACTACTACCACACTAGTTCAGGTTTTTGTCACCTCTCATCAGTCCTATATTAGGCTCCCTGCTTCTAGTTTCTCTTCCCTGATCCATATAGTTTTCCAAATAATGGCTTTCCTAATGCCCAGAACTGATCATGGCACATCCCAGTTCAAAACCAAATGGCAAAAAGGCAATATGCACATTACCTACCTACAGGCTCCTTCCCGGGACTTCCTTACCTAATAGTATCCTCAACTTTCCTAGAATACTCTGCCTGGACCTCCCTTTTCCCCTTTCATAAGCCCCCTCATATTAAACTTTCTCACATTTCTTTTTTTGTAGCAGTCAGAGTGGGACATAAAGGACAAAGTGCTGGGTTTGGAGATAAAGGACCTGAGTTCGAATCCCAGCTCTGTCACTGACTACCTGTGTACCTACCTTCAGGCAAGTCACTCAATCTCCCTGTGCCTTAGTTTCCTCATCTAAAAGAGGAGGAGGGGGCACCAGATGCCCCTGTGTTCCTGTGAGTCCTCTGACTTCCTAAGGGAAGGGACTGGGCCCTTTTCATGCATGTTGTTCTAGAGCCTAGTACAGTGCCTTACATATAAGAGTCATCTGAGAGATGGTTAGCGAATCGAATAAAACATTGAAACTAACTGATCTTCAAGCCAAGAGAGGGAAAAAAGACAGAGTCTTTCTGCTAGAACTCTTGGCACAGAGGGGCTCTGTAGGCAGGAATATACCTGCTGTGAAATATTCCCACACTCAGGCTCTTAAAGAGAGACAAGCAGAAACAAGTCCCTCTACACTCCCCAAATATCTGGGCTAGTAACAACAAAAGGTATGCAGAGATCTTAGCCCTGGGACAATAACACCTGTCAGCCAGCTAGGGTTCTCACGGTTTGGTGTCAGTCCTTATTTTAAGCCTAGCACAAAGCAGCATTACGTACCTATAGGAGACCTTGAGAAAACAACACACAGCAGTCTAGAAACATTGGCAAAGCACCAGCATTGAGGATAAAACTGTGAATTTATCAATGCAAAGAATTCAGCAGGCATTCTTTCCTTGACAAAGCTGTTTCTAAGGAAAAAACTCAACACACCAGAGTGCAGAAGGAAGTCACAACAAGTGATACCAAAGTCATTGTGTCATCTCTCACCTGAAGCCAGAGGTCGGATCCACTCTTTACTATTGAGATCAAGTCTCCAGAGGTCATTGAAGGCAGCATTGCAGCTGCTCTGGGTGCAGCCTCCAAAGACATACATGGACTGATTAGCATCATAGTAACATGCACCTAGAAGGAGAGAACAAAGATAAGAAAATGCTGCTTCTCTCTTAAGCCCCACAAGTAGCCAGCCCGTGTGTGGTTCAAAGACAGGACTGGGATTCTAGACCTAATTTTGAAATTGCATCCAGAAAAAGAAAACAGAAATCTTCCACTCTATTTTTAGCTAGGGTACAAATCTACATACAAATTTTTGGGGGAAGTAGATCAAAAATCAGAAAGTGCCTCCAGCTCAGGCACTCTGTTATGCTATCCAGGCTGCATGAATTCTAATGACTTCCCATTACTGAAAACTCGGGAGCTTCACAAACACATCAGATTTGTTTAATCACCAAGCAAACCCGCATAGCGATTACTGAAACAGATAACCACTGCCATAGAGGGAGCATCATCAGAGTATAACATTAGAGACATCAGTATTGACCAGTAATGCTGAGGGCTGCAACGATTTAAATTTTCAGAGTACCTTACAAAGAAACATTGGCTTCCAAACACAGCATTTTGCATGCACTTTTTGACTGATCAGGAAATAGTACAAAAAGATGAAAGTCTATAAATGTCAGACTGGAAAGGACAACGATATCATTTAGTCCAATATCCTCATGTCAAAAGTGAGAGGCATGCCATCAATTGGGGAATGGTTGAGAAGTTTTGTATGAATGTAATGGAATACTACTGCACTATAAGAAATGATGAGCAGGTGGACTTCGGGAAAACCTGGAACAATTCATATGAACTGATGCCGAGTGAAGTGAGCAGAACCAGGAGAACATTGTACATAGTAACAGCCACAGTGTTCGATGACTGATTTTGACAGACAGCCCTTCTTAGCAATTCAAGGACCAAAAACTTTTCCAAAGGACTCACGATGGAAAATGCCATCCACATCTAGAGAAAGAACTACAGAGTCGAAATGCAGAGTGAAGCAGACTCTTTTCTCCTTTGCTTTGTTTTGTTTCCCTTCTCATGGTTTCTCCCACTCTTTATAATTCTTCTATGCAATATGACTAATGTGAAAATGTGTTTAATGGGAATGTATGTGTAGAGCACATATCAGATTGCATGCTGTCTTGGGGAGGGAGGAGAAGAAAATTTAAAACTTATGGAAATGAATGTTGAAAACTCAAAATAAATAAATTAAATATTTTTTTTAAAAAACAGTAAGAAAGAAAAAAAAAAATGAGGGGCATGAGCCAAGAGGGAAGGCAGGGCAAAGTGGTAAAAGTGAGATCTGAAGTCGAAAGCTTCTGGCTGGCTCCCAACTCGATGACTTTCAACTAGCCACCTCTCCTTCTAGGTACTGTCACCAACTATAAAGTACGCGAGTTAAGGCCCATGGTAAAGTGGTAAGAGCACTGAGCTTGGCCCTGACTCTATCCTGATTCTACCAACTCCTTCTTTTGTGACCTTCTGGTACAAGTTTCTCAATGTCTCTAGGCTGCAAGTGACTCTCCTACAAAATGAAAGAGAAAGACTAGATGGCCCTTGAGATCCTGTCCATTCTAACTCTATTATTCTAGATGAAGATGACAGTACCATCTATTTGAAAAACTTCCTTTGAAAAATATATACACTGATTACTCAAATTATTAAAGAGAGGAACATGATTATTTCAGTCCTGTAAGGCTATCCCACATTTGGGCCAGTCTAAAGAGCTTGGAAACCATGGGGCAGTGTGACTAATGGCTAAAGAGCAGGTGTTGTGGAAGAGTTGGTTCAGAAAGCCACAAATGCCCTGGGAAGATCCTAAGTCACCGTGGCCTGTTCACTAGGACTGACCAGAAAAATCAATGGAGCTGTGTTGGTAAGCAAAACAGGCTCCTTAGCACTTAGTTCAACAAGTACCCTTGAATAGTTTGGCTTTTGTTCCCTTTGAGTAATTCATTGAGCCTTACTAGGTGCTAAGCCCCAGGCCCGAGCTATTAGGTGTAAAACCTTAGTGGGTGTGGATTGGCAGCTAAGGTGGGGCCCAAGGTGAGGCCAACTCCAGGGAGGGCCTAGTTTACACGTCTGAGAGAGCAGAGGCTCTTAGACCACATGGGCTTAAATCTGCCTCTTTGTGACAATTCCAGGTCACGTGGGTGAGTTGCATGTGTGACTCACCCCTGATGCTGAAAAAGATATAAAAAACCAAGGGTTGGCTGTCCTTTGGAGCTCCTCCTTACAGCAGTGGTGGCGCATGACTCTGGGCCAGCCCTTGTTCTGAGCTCCCAGGCTGAACCTAGATGTTGGTAACTATGAATCTGTATTGGGTCTGTCTATTGATGTTTATAATTTGTTTGTACATTGCTCTGAAGTTCAGGGTGCTGGCCTTCTCCCCTGAACTAAGTGACTGATATTTGTATGCTGAATTAAAGTGAGCTTGTCAACCCCTTCACCTTGCTTTCCTTAGTTAAGCAGATCAAAAGAACCTGTGCTGTTGGCAGCTTTCTGGGTGCCGGCTTACACCCCCACAGAAGCTGCTAGCGGGATTGTTGAAACAGGAGCCTAAAGACCCGGCTCTGAATCTCAGCTTTTCCATTAACTAGCTGAATGACCATGAACTTTCTAAACCTATTTTCTCCTCTATTTAAATGGGGCTAATAATACCTGCATAAGGACAGCATGGCATAATGGAGAGAGGATCAGCCTTGACAGTCAGGAATACATGGTTTTGAGTCCCGTTTCTGTAACACATGGTCTGTGTAACTAGAGACAAATTAACTTATCTTTGGAGGCCCAGACAGTTTCTAAAACTGTAAGGTACAGAGGGGATTGCTAATCTGCATTATTGGAATAACTTTCCACAATGAGAGTTACCTTCACTAGTAAAAGCATAGACCAGAAGCTGGAACCTCCTCAAAAAAAAAAAAACCATAAAAAACCTTATACTCCACCCTCCAAGGAAGCCATCGATAAGAAAATCCCTTTATAGTCAAAACATTTACAAGAACACTTTTTTGTGATAGCAAAACATTGGAAACAAAGATAATAGTAAATTAAGGAATGGTGCGTGAATATAATGGACTACGATTGCTGTATGAAACACTGAGTGTGATGGATACTGAGAAGTATGAGAGGATCACACAAACTGATGCAGAAAAAAATCAAGAGTCCAGAAAGCAACATACAGGAAGACCACAACAATGTAAATGGAAAGAACGACCACACACACATATCAAAAAAAAAAAAAAAAAGGGAATGATGCAAGACTATAAAGAATAAGCATGCCTTAATAGACAAGCTATGAGAAGATGCTCCCAAACTGCACTTCATGGAGGGGACAGGTCTGCACACATTGAACATGACTTAATGTATTTTCTAAGTATTAATCAGTTGTGCTGATTTTTTCCCTTTTTTTTGTCTTTAAAAAATTACTATTTGTTACACAAGATGGCTCTTTGGAAGGGAGGATGGAGAGAGATTATTAAGAATAGCTATAATGATGTAAAAAACAAATGACAACAGAAACATATTTTTTAAAAATCTACCTTTTTCACAGAGTTACAAGCACTTCATAAACACTAATGTACTATAGAAATGAGAACTCTTATTTTTATTACCAATGAAAAGTAAAGAAGTCTTTATGGCAGATGTTAAGGCCTCATCTATAACTACAAACTACATATAACAAAAAAGAGGCAAAAGCTCAGGGAAAGATTATGCTCCCACTAAGTAGAAGGAAAGAAGTTTGGCCCTCATCAGTTAATAAGCATGGGAATAAAGCTTTGTAGCTGCTTTCTCACTAGAAGGCTCATTTATTCACTACCCTTTGGAATGTATACTTCAGGTTTATATTCAAACTCTTAGATCTCAAGAAGAGTGTAGGGCATAAACCTCTTCCTTCCTTCCTTGTTCTCTCACACACATCACCAGGGATATAAAAACTGTGGGATGTAACTAGGTCAGAACAGTCAGGGGTTAAATAAAAGGAAGGGGGGAAGGGAAGAAACCAGCAGACTCAATGGGCTAGCACTATGGCTTCAATGACCAGAAAGAAATCCTCTTTGGACAGAATCTGTTTAACAAGTCATGGCTTCTAAAACTTATGTGGAACTCTAGCACCATTTACTCAACTTTAGAAAAAAGAAAAAGTATTCTATTGATTTTTACTCACCAAATGCCAGTGCTATAATTCTTGACTTACATGAATGGCCCTTTCTAACTCAACCCATCCACTAACTCCCTTCAGTAATTCTTGAACTAGTAAAGCAAGCCAGTACACTAGGATAAATTAGAGGCAATAAAATAGTGTGTTTAGTCACATACACAATAACCTCACTCAGTAGGGGAAGCAGTTAAAACCTTTATCGTTTGAGAAGCCTCCTATTGTTTGGCTTGTAGCTTGTCAGGTAGATCAATTATAACATAAGGGCAATTAGGCTCTTCAAATGAACCATGCAGAAGAAACCTTGGATGTGTAGGTGTGAAACATTTTCTGGTCAACCACAGGTCCATTTCTTGGTTCCTTTTACTTCAGCTCCAGACTTGATCTATCTTCTATACATTAGACCTCCAACTGCCTATAGGGCATTTCAATCTAGATGTCTCACAGACACCCCAAGCTCAACAGGTCATCATTCCTCCCAACCAAATTGACTTCTTCCTTCTGACTTATTTCTCCCTGTAGCACCATCATTCACTCAGTTTTCCAATCTAGTAACCTGCGGGTTACTAGTCTTCCCCTTTCATATCCAGCTTGTTGTTGTTTGGTCATTTTCAGTCATGCCAACTCTTTCTGACTCCATTTGGGTTTTTCTTGGCAGAGATACTGGTCTGCCATTTCCTTCTCCAGCTCATTTTACAGATGAGGAAACTGAAGCAAACAAGATAAAGTGACTTGCCCAGGGTCACACAGCTACAAGTGTCTGAGGTCAGATTTGAACTCCAGAAAATGAGTCATCCTAATTCCAAACCTAATGCTCTACGCACTGTGCCACCCAGCTACCTCTCATATCTAGTTACCAGGTACTACTGAAGAATGAATGAACATTTATTAAGCACTTACTATGTGCCAAGCATAGTGCTAAGGTAGTGAACACAAAAACAAATGCGAAAACACTTCCTCAAGAAGAAATATAATTTATTATATTTTAATTTATATTCTAATGAGGGAGACAATCACATATAGGGGAGTGATGGTCAGGGATGGGTGTTTCGGGTTGGAAAACTACAAGGATGATTAATGTACTCATGAAAGGGTAGAATGACACACCCTTTCCTGGGAGCAATAGCAATATGGTGTAGTACTGATTTCATTATGGTTCCAGAAGTGAAAAGGGGAAGTAGTAGGAGTGGGGGGTGGGGGTGGTAGGGGAGTAAAGTGAAGAATGGCTGGAGTAGCCTGATAAAATGGACACATGAGGCACTCCCCAACTAGGACCTCAGGAAACCCCGCGCATGAATGCCAGAACTGAAAAGGTTAAATCCTCTAGGACACAGATTTTGGTCTCCCCAAGGGGAGAGAAAAGGGTAGTGAGCTCCATAATACCTTGGGCATCCTTCTGTTCTACTCTGCTCCCAATGCCACCATCTACGTACAACTTTGTTGCCATGTGCACAGACTACTAAGACCAGGTCTTTCCCACCTCTCCTCTTTCTTCTCCAATAAGTGGTCATCTGTTCCCCCTACCCCCCAACCCTCCCCACTACAGAAAAATCTTGATTATGCATAGATATATTTATGTCATTCTTCTGCTCAAAATCGTTCAGTGGCTCCCTCCTGAGAAAAGTCCATAGACCTATGCCTAGCATTCAGGGCCAGGCTACCCTACATTTTCTAGCCTTATCCCAAGCACCAACCAAACTGTCCCCTGAACACACCATGTGCTCTCCTCAGGGCCTCGGTTCACACTGTTCCCTCTCTCTAGATCAGGAGTTCTTAACCTTTTCTATGTCAGAGAGGCCTCTTTGGCAGTCTGGTGAAGCCTATAAACCCTTTCCCAGAATCATGCTGTTAAATGCAGAAAATGAAATAGGATTACTTTTCTATATAACTTATACTTATTCCATATTTACATATAATTTACATTTGTTATGTCTAGTATTTGTGTACTTTTTATATACTGACATCAAGGTGGCACAGTGGATGGTATGGGGCCTGGAGTCAGGATGACCTGAGTTCAAATCCAACCCCAGGCTACCTGTGCACCTCTGGACAAGTCACTTAACCTCATTTAGCCTCAGTTTCCTCATCTGTAAACTGGGGATGATAATAATAGCAACTATCTCCCACAGCTATTGTATGGATCAAATAAGATATTTTTTAAAGTGTTTAGCAGAATGTCTGACACAGTAGGTGCTATATAAATGTTAGTCATCATCATCATCATCATCACCATCTGTATTGTAGTCTCCCCACCTAACCTGACTGTAAGCTCCACAAAGGCGGGGCCAGGCTCTGGTTACTCTTCTATCTCCTTGAACACCTGGCCCACTACAATCTGAATACAGTAGGTCTTTAATAAATGTTGAATGAAGAATCAAAGTCCTAGTAGTTCCTCTACTCATGATGTAATTGTTAATAATTACTAGTAGCAATGAAGTCAGAAAACATTGATCCAATTAAAAGGATGCTTCTTGGATAGATACATTTCAATCTCTACTAACAGGACTGGGATCCTTAGTGGCTTGAATTTAGACCTTTATAACTGTAACTAAGCCTGACAATAAGAAAAGATCATTTTAACTCAGACCAATTAGTACCTTGAACAAAAGGCACTCATTTTCCCGTGGTAATTCTAATGGAATTTGAATATAGCTCTCCCAAATGGCTTAGCAGTCTTCTCACAGCCTGTGAAATTTTAATCACTATCTCCAATATCACAACATTCTGCATAAACTCATAACATCTCAAATTAAAAATATGTTCATCTTTTGCTTCTTTTCCCACCTCAAAGATCAACTCTTGGCTTGATACTTCCTTCAAACAGCAAGAAGGTACAGAGCTTTATTTTTCCAAGAGGTGGCAAACATTCTTCTCTATTTGGACTGAAAACTCAGCCAGCCAGCCAAGCCCCATGACATCCTTACAGCATGTATTTTTAATCCTACACGAAACTAAAGCAACCAGCATTTTCCTGACTCTCTTTAAGCAAACAAAGTTTTCTGGAAGAGGAAGGCACAGCCGAATGGATGTGAAAACTAATGGGACTGAAATAGCAAGTTTCACATACTGCATTTTCAGTGACCAGCAGCTACCCATCAATAAAGTTAATAGAGAAAGAAAGTCATTTGAAACAGCTATGTTTAGACCTCAAATATAATAGAATGAGAATCTGACAACCATCAATAAGAAGCTTAACTATTTATAGGAAATAAGTAAATATTAATACCATTATACTTCTTTAAAAGAAAAAACTAACATCCTACTTGTAGGAGGAAAAAGGCTTGCAAAATTTAAATGGGTCTTTCTAACAATCTCAGATCTAAAACTATCCTGTACTGACGCATCAAAATATGAAGTGTGAAAGTTCAAAGCCACTCACCTAAATAAAACATTTTTCCTTTTCTAATTATCTATTCCAAGGCCAGACCTCTGGCACATGTTATAAAGAGTTGCCACATGACAACATAATACAGATGCATAATTCAGCATGGTGCAATGGAAAGAAGGGTGGCTTTGCAGTCAGAGGTCCTGGGTTCAAGTACTGCCTGAGGTACTTTGGGCAAATCATTTTATTTCCTTAGATCTCTCTCCTCATCTGTAAACCGAAAGGCCAGACAAGATGATCCTTTGAAGTCCCATCTGGTGCAAAATCAATGTAACCTACAAAGGTATGTATATTGTACTAAAGAACAGTTTCCAAAGATAAACCAGAAAGGCAAAAAGAAAGTTTGATCCACTCGGTAGATTTTTTTTTTTTTTAAAGCAAGCCCACATCTTGCTTCCAATAGATTCTTTTCAGAGTGACCCTGGTTTCCTCAAGTGTCACGGTAACTGCAAAGGGCAATCTTCAACAATTCCCCCTCAAGGATATAGCCAAAGATTCATGTGATTGCTCACACTGCAAAGTGTGCTCTAGTTATTTCATACATGTCTAATGCCTTTATAATTAACTAAACTTAACTTTCCTCTAATATAAAATATCCATCTTCTATAGGGTGCTCCTAAAGTCTGGATACATAGGCAAAAATACATATTTTCAAGAAATGAAATAAATGATATTTTCAACAACATTTTACTTAACTGGAATATTAACAAGTAACATCTTCAATATGATTTCCATCATTTGTGATGCAAAAGTTGATGCGCTTTTGCAAGATTCACGTGAACTCGATGCAATAACTCCACATTTCCTATGTGTCCAGACTTTAGGAACACTCTGTACTCTGGTATTCCATGTTACTTAAAAAATGTTCACTGAATGAATAAATAAATTACATACACTGACTTCTGCTACTCAAGATGCTGAATCCCTTCTGTTTTCTCCAGTATCTGCACAGAAATGTCCTCAGGCATTCCCCTACTCCACCAATACGAGGCCCTCAGGAGCCCTGCACTCAGGCATACATGTCAGGACACATTTATTACAAATTTGGAATGACAGAGGGAAGAGGCAAGGTTAATTATCCAGTATAGCCCTGCTGGCTACTCAGGAGTCCGATGCTTGGTGAATGAATGAACAAATGAGGAAAAACTGAACCCTCTGTTTTTTTTTTTTTTCAAAGCAGGAGAAATTGTAGAATTAACAGGTCTCTGAGCCAAGGTGGGCATTGCTTCTTTATTCGAGGACATCATAATTAGCTATGTCCTGTGCTGCTCACAAAAAAACAAAAAAGCAATAAAAAGGCCCATCATTCCAAAATGACAGAAGAGTCCCTCTAAGTCAAAGGACTACAAAGCTTCTTTTCTGAACAATGACCTGAAATTGCTGGGTGGATGTAATTACTAATTATCCATTCTTCCACACATTACAATGACCACTCAATGCAACTAGGAGTGGGAAACAAGCCCAGTAAAAGATAATTTATCACATCTCCACTCAGCCAGCATCAGAAAAGAGAACACCAGGGCCATGTGCCATAGAAGAACAAAACAAATGCCACACAAGAGGAAACCAATAATCCAGAAAACTCTTAATCTTGTCTATGACAACAGCACTCAGCTATTCCAGCTGACAATATCAATAAAGAGGTTACCAGTGTCCCCTAAACACTGCTAGTTTTTCTTAACCTGATGTAGGGTTATTCCTGAATTTATCAAAGCCTTCTTGTAAATATGTTCTCAGTACCACTTTTTTTTTTTGGAGGGGGGGGAGGGCCGAGACTGCACCATGGAAAGAGCACAGCACTAGGAGCCAGAACAGGACTTTGCCCAGCTGGGCAAGTTACTGAAGTCTCTGGACTCAGTTTTCCCTTCTGTTAAATTAGGAAGTTGGACTAGAGCACTTCTAAGGGTTCTTCCATCCATGATATTCATAATTCTCTAAATTTCACATACTTACTTCCCAATATGTAAGGAGAACTTCCTCTTACTTGTCCTAAAACTATCTTTTTGAAGCTTCAAGGGCAGATGTTCAGTTCTAGTATTCTAGAACTCTATAAACAAGTCCTTGTCCACTACAACCAAACCCCTCAGAGTCTGCCTTGCTTTGTGTGGTTCCCCCACTTGTCTCCTTCCAATGTTCAAGTACTACTTGTTTTAGTCTTTTCTCCTAGGGAAACGCCCTCAAATCCTAGATCATTGCAGCGGCCTTCCTTAAAGATGGGGGTTCTGAACCTGAGGTCTGTGAATTTGGCTTTTAAAAAATATTTTGTAAACTGTCTATCAACATCAGTGGTGTCCTTTGTATTTGTATTTGTCCTGTGTATTTTATTTTATGAATTTAAAAACACAGTTCTGTGAAAGAGTCCCTAGGCTTCACCAGACTGCCAAAGGGAAAGGTTATGAATCCCTACCCTAAAGTTTAGACCTTCTCCAGCTCCACATCTGTGGGGATCTGACCTGCACCAAGTCACAAAGGACTGGATACACGAGGGCTCTGTATAAGTCGAGTGACAGCTAGCATTTATAAAGTGCTTTACAAATATTTTCTCATCTTATCCTCACAAAGACTGGGAAACAGGTGCTATTATTGTCTCCATTTTACAGATAAGGAACCTGAGGCTAAGAGTGACTAAGTGACCTGACCAGGGTTACACAGCTCAGAGGCATCTGAGGCAGGACTGATGATACTCACATCTTCCTGACTCCAGGTCCAACGCTCTATCAACGGCACTACCCACTTTTAAAATTTTGTTACTGAGACCCTTTGCTAAGGATCCCCCACAATTTACCAGCCAGTTTGATTAAAGCAATGCAGCATATTGCAGTCTTTAGAGATATAAGATTTAAAGAATGTCTAGTTCAACCCAATCACTTTTACAGATGACAAAACTGAGGCCCAGAGAACGGGAACTGATGTGATAAGGTCACACAGCCTCTACCTAGTATATAACTCCTAAATTTCTGTCCTAGCTTATAAGTTATCAAAAAGAACAGTTTTGAAAAGATAGTTATTTCCCCCTAAATATATGTGACGTTTTTAATTGATTGCTCAAGAAACCACAGATTGATCTAATTATTCTAAAAACAAACTTGTTCTAAAATACAAGAAGAATACAAGGAAGTTAATGAGAAGAAAAATCTCTAATGTACAAAAATGTCCACATTGTTTGCGATAATAAAAACAAGTAGGGAATAGCTGAACAAAATTATGGTATATGAAAACTGTTGTGCTAAGAAATGATAAGCAAGTAGAATTCAGAAAGAAACATTTTGATGAAATGATGCTGAGCAGGCAAAGCAGGGCCAGAAGAATGCACCAGAAAATGATTGCTACAAGGTCAATTAAGTCAACATGAAGCGGCAGAACTCTGGTTGCACACAAGTGCCAGCATGAATTCAAACAACCAAAGTTTTCGGCTTTTGTCAAGCTGGAATTTTATTTTATTCTTTCCCACTTAACGGCATTTCATTTTTTCCAATTACATGTAAAGATAGTTTTCAACATTCACTTTTATAAGATTTTGAGTTCCAAACTTTTTCTCCCTCCCTCCTTTACCCACTCCCCAAGACAGCCTGCAATATGATATAGGCTATACATATACAATCATACTAAACATATTTCCACATTAGTCATGTTGTGAAAGAAGAACCAGAACAAAAGGGAAAAAAACCACGAGAAAGGGAAGAAAGAGAAAGAAAACAGTCTGCTTCAATCTGCATTCAGACTGCATAGTTCTTTCTCAGGATGTGGATAAATTTTCCAACATGAGTCTTTGGGAATTGGCTTAGATCACTGTATTGCTGAGAAGAGCTAAGTCTATCAAAGTTGGTCATTACACAATGGTGCTGTTATTGTACAATGTTCTGGTTCTGCTCACTTCACTCAGCATCCATTCATGTAAGTCTTTGCAGGTTTTTCTGAAATCCACGCACTCATTATTTCTTATAGAACAATAGTATTCACATTCATATACCACAACTGATTCAGCCATTCTCTAACTGATGGGCATCCCCTCAATTTCCAATTCTTGGCCACCACAAAAAGAGCTGTTATCAATATTTTTGTACATGTGGGTCCCTTTTCCTTTTTTATGATCTCTTTGAGATACAGACCTAGTAGTAGCATTGCTGGATCAAAGGGTATGCACACAAACTATCAAAGCTAAAGAACATATTCTTCTTTTCTTTAGTCATCAATAACCAAAATTTTCTCAGGGGTTGTATTTTGTAAATGTTGGCTTTTGGGAGGGGGGTGGGGGCGCAGCTTCTTAGAAGAATCTGTGGCATCCAAATAAAATGTACCAGCAAACTGCTATTAAAAAAAATGTACTTGACCTTAACTAAGTCTCTTACTCTCTCTGGGCCTCAGTTTCTTAATCTATAAAATGGGAGAGTTAGCCTAAGATTTCTAAGGGTTCTCTCCCTGTTGTAAAATGGCTTCATTTTCCAACACTCATTTCTAGTTGAGCTCATGGGCCTGGTTTTAGCCAGCCTCCAGTGTGGGTTCTAGATAACTCCCTGCCATTTCTCTCCATTGGCCTGGCATTTTATTTCAATGGTACCATTTACAAGCCAGACTATTTTATTGGATATTCCATCTTCAAAATCATATATAAAAAGTTTAAATGGCACTGGTTCCAGCAGGAATCCCTGGATTCCAGAGTTAATCTTTCTCTATCTGTCTCTATGATTATTTCCCAGTTGATTGATTATGCTGAGTTTTACTGCCTGTTTTTTTTGTGGGAAAAGCCTTTCCCTATAACACTAGAGAGTTTTTGGTTGGTTTTTTTAAAAGAAGCCATTGATATGGAATCGTCAAAGGCGTTCTGAACAGTCTAAAACTCCACTGGTTTCCCCTTCACATAATTATTTACCATCTCCTAGAACTCTAGAAGGTTAATACAGCACTTACCTTACAAAAAATCATTACCTTTCCCTCAATAGGTTATGCTTAAGCAATCACTGATTCTGTTTTTTAAAAAAATTTCTAGGTTCTAGTAGCTGGCCCAGTATGAAAGTGAGATCCACGAATGTGAAGTTCCTAGGCTCCCCTTAAGCCTTTCTCTTAGAAGAGAGGCACACATCCTATCAGTCTGTCTGGCAGAGTGGTCATTTGTACAATTTACAAAAGTCTCTTAATTTTCTCTTTTAAATCTTCCAACTTCCACGTAAGTCTTTTTTAATGCCTCCCGGTGATGTGGAGGGGCCCCGTAGGCTCTTAAAGATTATATGCCAATGAAATGCAAGTCCTGGCAGATCCTACCAAACTGGAGAGACTGAAGTCTGGGCACCAGAAAAGACGTCCATCTCCAGCCTAGGGATTGTATTAGCTAATCACCAGAAGGTAACACTTATTTCTCCTTTACTTCCAGCCACAGTGAGCTAGGAAGAATTTACTAAGCAATAGAGAGACTGTGAAGCACACTGGGAGAAGTACCCACAGCAATGAAACGATAACTCCCTGAAGTATAAGTTCCTTCAACATTTTTAGTCTATTCTGGTGCTAATTAATTTATCATGTCTAAAACATGCTGTCTGCTCACCATTATTTCTCCACTCCAATGGATTTGCCTCAAAGGACAATAAGAAAATGTGACCTTTCAGCGGCAGCAGCAGCAGTAATGACAAAAATAAAACTAGTTAATATTTATATAGCTCTTTAAGCTTTACAAACACTTTCCATTATCCCATCTGATCCTCAGAATAGTCTGGGGAGACAGGTATTGTTACTATCCCCATTTTACAGATGAAAAAAGGGAGGCACAGTTCAAGTGATTCGCCCAGAGTCACACAGCTAAGGAATGTCTGGGGTCACATTTGAACTCATGCCTTTCTGACTTCAAGTTCAACAAGTTACCCACTAACCTACCTAGCTGACTAAAGACTGAGGAAAACACACTGATTTTGTCTCTAACTTTTTCATCATGTAGGAAACACCTTGCACAAGTTACCTCTGGTTCTCTAACTGGATTTCTTTCTTTGCTTTCCCTAAGGACATCTTATCTGCTGGTTTGGGGGACCCCTTGGAAAGCATACTTCATATCTGCTTTCTGCCCACCTCATTTCAGGCTCTGCTCCAACCAGCTGCCCTGGCGGCTAAAAAGGGACGTGGCACCAGAAGGGTCAAATTAAAACCCAGACTCTTGCTGGATAAGCACATTTGCACCATTTCACCCCTGCCAGCCTCGCCTTCTTCAACTGTAAATTAGGATCAATAATACCTGCAATACTTGGCTCACAGGGTCATTGCAGGGAATGCACTTTGTAAACCCTGGACACCACAGAAACGTGAGGTCTATTATTTCCTGCTCTCACTCTCTCAGTACTTCTCCCAAAAGTCTCTTTTACTACATGTAACTAAAATTTTCCAAAATATTCATTTCTATCTTTTCCTAACCTTTGTCTTCTTATCATTCAGGAAAAAACTGAAAGTATACTGCGAATTATGGAAAATATCAAGGTATATCTCCAAGGTTTCATAACTAATACCTACATACTACAATAAAATCACTCCTTTTTCCAAATATTTGTGCAGCAGCCTAATGTGGCTCTTCTTTTCCTCTCTCCCACAATAAAACTCCCATTATGAAAGTTAGTCCACGGGGGTATGGTGCACTTGTAATAAACAGTGCTGAACTTGAAATCAGGGCATATGAGGTCAAATCCTATTTCACATATGATCCATGTGACAGTGGACAAGGTTGGAAAATGGCCTCTAGGCTCTGTTCCATCTCTAAATCTAAGACCCTCCTTTCAGCTAAAACCATTCTATTTCCTTTCTAACCAACAGACACCACAGTGTGAAGCACTGACAGAGAAGTACATCTAAGTTACTCAGGGTACTAGCAGCCAAGGCACATGACAGCAGCTGAAGGAACTATAGCTATCAAAGCTGAAGAAGAGAAGAGTGACAGGGTACATGCCAGGTGGCTTGATGCATCTGAAGGAATGGCATGTTAAAGAGAGAATCTGTTTGTCTCAGAGGGCAGAACTCAGAACAATGGGGAAGCTGCTGAGAGGCACAGTTCAACCTGATATAAGGAAAAATGTCCCAACTGTCCCAAAGCAAAATGGACTGCTCCTGGAGGTGGTGCTGGATATTTTCCAGCAAAAACTGAACGCTCAACACTAGTCCAGAATGTTGCAAAGGTTATTCCTGGTCAGATATGAGTTGGACTAAATGACCTCTTAAGCCCTTCCCAGTTCTGAGATTATTTAAGGACCACAGACTGTTCATTTAGCTGCTCTCTCTACCCAGCCCTTCTGCCCCACTCAATATTTAACAGGTCTTCTCCTCAAGGGCCAGCAAAGTTCTGTCCCATACCTTGAAAGGTTTCAGAAATGGAGTTGGGGGAAGGGGAGTGAAGGCTACTCAAGAGAAAGGGAGTGTGAGAAGTTCCCCAATGAGATCTCAGGAGGAAGGATAAAAAACTCCTAGCCCTGTAAAGCTACATGATGTTTCTTTGTGGGTCATCTTCAAAACTATACCTATATAGAAAAGCTCACAGAGACTTCCATTTAGAACTCAAAGACCTATGTCACGTACTGTTTCCCAAGCCTTCCTTGCCAAACACTTCTGTGCTCTCCATTCATTTACTAAATCATGACTAAAGGGTATGAATCACTTAGGACTCCAGAAGACTCCTATCCTAACATGTATGAAGAGTTTATTTACATATTTAAGATAAAACACTGTTCCCAGGAGAATCACTAACTGACAGGGTCAAAAACAGAATAGGACAGAGAAGAGAACATGGAATGCTTGACCCCATTTCTTTCAGCAGCTTCACCTGATTTTTCGATTTCATTTCCTAAGCACAGATAATAAGAACAATACTTAAATCTCACTCTTCTTAACAATTTTCTATGTACAACCAATGGTCTGCTTAAGAAATACCAGGAGTAGTCTTGCTTGCTAACAATCAGAACATCAATCACGACCAGAACTTTTTCCCCGAGCACTCACAATGTATCTAGCGCAGTGGAAGGTCACAGTCACACACCTCTTTGATCCTTTATCTTACTGCATTTCACAAAAAATGGACCAATTCTCTATTTCAGAAACTTAGCTTACTCCCTCCCTTGCCAAGAGATTCAAGACTTAAATAGTTATTCAAAATAGTCACACATATCCATCTCCACCAAAAGAAAAAATATATATCATTGGTGTATATAATCATCCAAGTGGGTATCTAAAGGCTCATCAGCTTTACCTACAACAACTTCATTCAGAGTCTGTTACAAACACACAGCCACACGAAACAGCCCCTTTCCCCCAAAGTATACGGCCGCACTGAAGTTCTAAAAGTGAAGAATGTAGTTATCACTCTTACAAAAATACCAGAGTCCATGGGGTGCTCACAGATGCTTAGGAAATGGGAAAGACTGAAATCAGGCTGTTTCCACAATATTCCTCTGCCAGCAGGGCTCCCACATACTAACTTACAACCTGAGGCCTCCTAACACTTCTGTATCCTGCCTAGGCTGTAGTACAAGTACTAACAAAGTTCTACAAGCAGACGAAAGAGTTCTGAAGATCTACTAACTAATTAGCTCCAGCCCACATAAAGTACCAATCTGAGATCGTTCCTTATTTATGGTCTATCTAGTTCAGGTTTGCTTTAAACAATTTTTTAAAATCACCCACACTCTTCTCTTTGTAGCCGAAACTTTAAATTCTTTTTTTTGGAGGGAGGAAGGCAGGGCAATTGAGGTTAAGTGACTTGCCCACGGTCACACAGCTAGTAAGTGTGTCAAGTGTCTATGGCCGGATTTGAACTCAGGTCCTCGGGTTCCCAGGGCCAGTACTCTACTCACTGCACCACCCAGCTGCCCCTGTAGCCAAAACTTTAATGCTGATCCAGTTACATTCAAACTTGGTTCTACGTATAAATACCATAGTGACAGTATTGAATTTTGTTTACATAAAAAAACTCAAAAATATTCTCAAATATGCTCTTTATCTTTTGTCAATGTTTATAATGGAAGATGTTTAAAATTTTAAACAATAGAACCTTAAGCTCTTCAGAAGACAAGTCCTGGGGGAGTCCCAGGAGCAAATGGAGCACATCACTGGAGCAAGGCAGAAAAAGAGAAACTCAGGCATGTGTTCTTTTTTCACTCTCAACAAAAATGATAAATTTTCCTTTGATGTGCTCCTGACTATAAACAAAACCTATAACCTGAGGCAGCCTCTGGGTCGATGCTACACTAAATTCTAGGAAAGGAAGCACTAGCCTCTCCTTTCTTGGTTAAGGACTTACTATGTGAGAACCGCTGAGTGATCGGGGTTCCAGGGTAGGGATACGTTCGACTCTCCCACTGAATGTTTCCTTCCTGGACAGCCTTAATAAAGCCATGATAACATTGGTGGGCCACACCTGTAGAAAAATGAAGGGAAACACTTCAGTGAATGTATAATATGACTTAGAAATGAAAGATCATAATGAATAACAGAATTTTAGAGTGACTAACGACCATTTACCTGAACTTCCTCTTTTCTACAGATAAGACACTGGACCCAGAAAACTTGAGTGATTTCCCAAGTTCACAGTTAGCTAATAACAGACGGGACTAAATCCAAAATGTCCTGATCCTCTTTATCTTTAAGACTGAGGAGTGATAGTTTTATGAGGGAACACACACATATTATCTTTTTAGGCAGTCCACATTTTCCATTTCTACTAAAGATGAACCTAGAAAAAATATGTTTAAACTAGATTTGTTAGATGTGAGAATGTAAACCCTAGACTTAGACTTAAAACCCTAGAAGGTGGCTTGAGAGGGATAGGATTTCAAAAACAAAAGCATAATATCCATGGCACAGGTTAGGGACTAGGACCTCTCAGGTCCTTTCTAACTCTGAAATTCTGTAACTCTGTGCACACAAGAAGGGAACCAAGTCAGAAACTGTGACACCCTCCTAAATTCAAAAGGACAAAAGGTGAGCTGACCCGGATCTTTAGCAGTCAGATCACATGACTGTTAAGAAGATGAGAGTCTCAGAACAATTTTCCCTCTTCAAAGAGGAAGAAAAATAACTGCAATCAATACCAGAATTTCAAAGTTTCATATTATTCTGAAGGGCTGAGAGTTTGACAGACATGACAACTGAAGGCTCTGAAGCCCTAAAATATAGTTAGAGCCCCCTCTACCAAAATGACAAGATTGCCAAACGTGACACACAGATGAGTCCACATTTCCATCTCATCTCTCTCACTATTTCTGATGTTTTTCTCCCATGTACTAAGCCAATATCCTCGCAGCACAAACAGAGAAGTGGGTGGGCCAGGCCAGTTTCACTCTCCGCCCACCTAGGAAGCTTCAACACAGTCAGTGCTTGGCTGTCCAGGGTGACAGAATGCCTGTGAGGCCTGGCAGGACAAGATCTAAGGAACATATCTCAGGACTGTCTGATACTCTTTTAAGGGTATTCCCCTTGATGATTTCAGCTGCCACGTTCACATCTGAAAGGAGTGTTTTCATAGATGATGCTGACTTGGTTCAACATTAATTCATCTGAACTACACTTAGTATCCTGACTTGATAAGTCAAGATGGAACAAAGGGGGCCCAATAATTGCTAACTATTAAACAATGATACAAAAAAGCTACCTAGCGGAAAATTGAGAGGGAGGCAGGGAATAGGGATAAAAGGAACAATCCTTCAAACCAGTGATGATACAGAATAGGTGCATATTCTTCATGTCGATGAAATTATCTTTCACAGTGGTAAGATAGCTAAGAACAGTCTAAGTTTGATGTGACGATGTCAAATTTGTCCCTAACTTTCCTTACTGAAGAACTGTGCAATTTATCAGATCAAGTCTGTTCCCCTTTCTGGGTCTCAGTTTTCTCATCTATAAAATAAGGCAATTGGAGTCAATGACCTCTAAGGTCTCTTCCCGCTCCAAATCTATGAGTTTCTGATCTCTAGCATTGGTTAGACAAACACACTGAAGGAAATGTTCACGGGCTAGCAGATGGAAAGAAAGTGTTTGACTTTGCCTATCTTCTAATATAAAAAATAACAATGAACCTGAAGAGGCCAAAGAAATTAAGAGCCAAGGAGAGCAAGCACCTGAAGCTGACGATAAAAAAGATTTTCAAAGATCTAAGGAGCATGTTTTCGGTAGCATATGCCATACCTTTGATAAGTCGGTACCATTGTTTGCAGACAAGGGCTGAGGTTTTATGCTCCTGATATGGTGAGAGAAAAGACAGGATATATTCCAGGACCTCTTCGGGCAGCTCAGACATAGACCTGTTATGTCTTGTCTCCTCAATCTCCAGTTCTGGGCGGGGTTCCTCATCTTGCTCCATTGTCCCCTCCACCCCAGCTTCTTCTTGGTCCACGGCCATGAAGCTGTCATCCTCACTGTCCGAGGAACTGGCCATGGCATTCCCCTTGATGGCTGCAGGAGAGAGAGAAAAGTCAGTTGAACAGACAGCTGTATTCTGGCACAGCTCTGAGGTGGGGCACAGTCACAGCTTTGAAAGCAGTTTTATTTTTTAAAAAAAGGTTTATTTATGTCTTTTCCCACCTGGTTTATAGGCAGCTTCAGTTTGCCATATGCCACTGGAATTTGAAATCTAATGCTAGGAATCAAAGAATCACTGATGACTCCTGAATGGACTTTTCTCTACTAAAAATCAGTCAATTTGGGTCAAATTTGGGCCTGACATGGTTTTCCAGCAACGCTTCTAAGGTAAGGACATAAGGAGGAAGCAGCAAAGGAATCATCCTCCACCTTTCCTTGGCTGAAGGCAACAATCCTGGGTCTTAAGCTAAGAAAGATCGATAGGCATCCCATACAGTGTTGAGCCTTTGTGGGGAGAGGAGATAGGGGTAACAGCCAGCATTTTGCCTTCTGCCCACACTTCCTCACATTATACAAGCACACTAAATGTGCCAGCATGTGTTACCGCCTCTAATTCAAGTGGAACATGTCAACCACAAAATATTCTAATCACAAGATTTAGAGCTAGAAGAAAACTTGGAGACCATCTAGTACATGATCCTTATCATACAGATGAGGAAAATGAAGCCCAGAAAAATTCACATAGGTATCATATCAATTACAGAGCTGGAATTCAAACCCAATCCCAATTATAAAGGGGAGATTTAACTCCAAATCTAATTCTCTTTCCATTACACCAGGCCCACATAACCTGCAGCCCATGCAGCCCTTGGGCACACAAAAGAATTTCGGGCAGCCCATGAAAAATGTAGAGGAAAACATCCACACATTGTGAAGGCTTGCACTACGCTATAATGTGTCTAAACAATATTTACTTAATGAAACCAGATAAAGACTCTTAAAGACAAGAGTACTTCAGGTAATTTTTCTACATTGCTCACACATTCTTATAATGTACAAAGTGCATGAAGCTACAGGAAAAATCAGGGACATGACCTAGATGGTCCCTTTAAGAATGGTGGCTGCTTATCTACTTCACCCAATTTCCTAAATCCCAAACTAGCACACCAAATGAAAAAACCTTTTTTCCTTGAGTTTGAAGATACAATACTAATACTATTCAACTTTATTTTCCAAGAATATGGGCTTAGAGATGCATCTTTAGTAGCTGAATTAAATGCAGCATCTATTTCACGTGTTACTCTATCACAGACCAAGACGTCAAAGTCATATTCAGCTACAAGGATCATGATGTAGGCAAGGTGCGGACATACAGGAATGAAACCGCCAATCAATGTGTACATCCTGTCTGAAAACTTACACCTAGTCAAAAGAAAACCCTTTACAATGTCTTTCCAACAAAAGAGAATGGAGATTTTTCATTTGCAGTATCTAAAGCAATGTGGTAAGCTGGAAGTCCAAGGATCCATGTTTGAATTCTGATTCTGCTACTTACGTGGGTGACCTTAGGCAAGTCACTTCCTTGTTCTGGGTCTCAGGGTCCTGATCTATAAAATGGTGGGATATGGACTAGAAATAACTGCTAAGGTGTCATTCAGATCTACATCCCATGACTTACTGCTTGCTATGTTTTAATACAGTTCCTAAGTCATCATGCTACATGAATGATCCATATAAAGTCAATGATTTGTAACAAAAAAAATTCTCCAAGATGTTCACTTTAATGCTACCCTGAACACCAAAGGATGGTGGAAAGGGCACAGAATTTGAAGTCAGAGGACCTGGGTTTGAATCCTGATGCTGCCACTTTATTACCTAAAGCTTGGACAAGTTACTTAACCCCTTGAAGCCTCAGTTTATAAAATGAGATAGTTGAAAGAGATTACATCTCAGGTCCTTTCTAGCTCCAAATCCATGATTCTATGACCTTAAAGTTGTTTGGAATGTTCCTGTGTATCACTGATGAACTTTAAAGAACTCAATCTCACAAGACCAAGAGTTTTAAGGAAACTTCAAAGATACCAATCATGTCTCTAAAGAACGGATTTTTAACCTTTTTTGTGTCATGGACTCTTTGGCAGTCTCCTGAAGCCTATTTGCAGAATAAAGTTTTTAAAATATATAAAACAAGGATTACAGTAGAAACCAGTCATATTAAAAAAAAAAGTTCATGGGTCCCATAAAAACCCCTGCTCTAAAAGGGCAACTGTTTCTCCATTTATATAAAAATATTTCAGTAACAGGCTTACACACTGAGATAGCCCAAATGCACTACTCTGAAATTCAATGCTCACCACTAATTTTCACGATGCTCTATTCTGACACTCCTGATTCAGCCATGAAATTATCTCTCTTACTCCTAGAAAATACACAGATATTTTGATGCTTTGAGTTATGAATTTCTTTTGTTTTCCTACAAACTATATGAAAAGTAACTAATAAAAATATCATTGCATCTTAGATCTTTAATTGATTAACCTGATTCATATGATCTTGTGATTTTCATGCCAAGTTTACCAGTTTCCTTATCTGAGCCTCTCACCCTCTCTCTTCTGAGGTAGAGGCAAAGGGACAAAGCTCTGGCCTAGAACCCCACATTCCAAGTTCAACCTCTCCTGCCCCATGACCTCATGCCAGGCAGCTGCATAACTTCACTGTACCTTTGCAAAATAATTTCCTGCCTATCTAATAAGGGTTAGGCTACAAATTAAATATCTACTGTATTGAGTAGGTTTTGAATTCTTTGGAGGAGAATGGACAAATTCAAGGAATTATTAGTATTTAAAGAAAATTCAGAATGGGAACTGATTCACTTCCTTGTAACAAGCTGCTGGTGGCCTCTAAGAATTAATCCAATAATTCTTAAAGCAATCTGAAATTATGCCAAGAAAATGACAAAAATGTCTGTACCCTCTAACCCAAAGACCCTACTATATGGCACACACCCCAAAGAAGTCAAAGACAGAAAGGTCTCTTATGCACCAATACATTTATGGCAGTATTTTTTGTAGTACCAAAGAACTAGAACCTACTTTGGGAAAATGGCAAAACAAATTTTGATAAATAAATGTAATGGAACATACTGTGTAGCAAGGTGGAACAGCAGATAGTGTTAAGCCTAGAGTCAGGAAGACTTGGGTTCAGCTCCAGCCTCAGACACTTCCTACCTGTGTGACCCTAGACACACCATCTCTTGCCCTCGGTTTCCCCATCTGTAAAATGAGGATAATAACAGCACTTCCCTCCCTGAGTTGCTGAGGATTAAAGGAGATAACCTAGGTACGACACTGCAAACTTTAAAGAAATACACAAATATGAGCAACTGTTATTCTAAGTAAAGAATATGAAGAACACAAGGAAGCAGTGGAAACCACCTATGAACTGATGAAAACTGAAGTACACAAAACCAAAAATTAATATAAACCATAACAATGTAAAAATGAACACTCGTAATTTTAAGGACCAACTTAGCCCAGAAAAAGAGATAAGAAAATAGGTGGGCTTCCCTTTCTTCTCTGCAGAGGTGGGGGCCCGTGGGTGTGGAATACAGCATGTACTGTCTAATTTGGCTGATGTGTTAGGTTTGCTTTGCTAAACTGCTTTTTCATGCTTTGTTATAAAGGATGACTCTCAGGGGAAGGAATGGGAGAGAAGTTGTGTTGGTAAACAAAATGGGCTCTTAGCACTCAGTTCAACCAAGTGCCCTTGAAGAGTTTGGCCTTTGTTTCCTTGATTAGATTTGGGAGTCCTTGGTGACCTCCTTGCCTCAGGGGAGGGCCTAGTTTACACATGAGTTTGAGTGACATGTTTGGGACATCAGAGGCTTTTTAGACCATGTGGGTTTAAGTCACCTCTTTGTGATGATTCTAGGTCATGTGGGTGAGTCGCATGTGTGACTCACCCTTGACCCTGAAAAAGATATAAAACCAGGGGTTGGCTTTCTCTTTTTCAGAGCTCTTACCCACAGTAGTGGTGGCTCAAGTGACTGGGCCAACCCTTGTTATGAGCTCCTGGGCTGAACCTAGATGTTGGTAACTATGAACTGTATTGGGTCTGTCTGTTGATGTTTGTAATTTGTATTTTGCTCTGAAGTTCAGGATGCTGGCTTTTTCCCCTGAACTAAGTGAATGGTCTTTGTATGCTGGATTAAAGTAAACTTGTCAACCCCTCAACGTTGCTTTCCTTACTAATGCAGATCAAAAGAATGTGGGCTTTGGCAGCATTCTTGTTGTTGGGCTTGTGTTGGTCTTTCACCCCTACAACAGCTCCTAGTCGGATTGTTGAAACAGAAGTGTAGGTGATAAAAAGAAAACATATTAATAATTTTTAATTATTAAAAAAAGTCAGTTTCTACTATTGTTACTACATCTTGCTAAACAAGTGCTTTGAGGGGCAGCTAGGTGACACAGTGAGTAGAGTACTGGCCCTGGAGTCAGGAGGACCTGAGTTCAAGTCCAGCCTCAAACACTTGATACACTAGCTGTGTGACCTTGGGCAAGTCACTTAACCCCAACTGCCCTGCCTTCCCCCCTAAAAAAGAAAAAAGAAAAACAAGTGCTTTGAGTTCTTTTTGTGGTGGCAAAGAATTGGAAACTGAGGGGATGCCCATCAATTGGGGAATGGCTGAACAAGTTGTGGTACATGAATGTAATGGACTACTATTGAGCAGGCGGACTTCAGAAAAACCTGGAAGGACTTACATGAACTGATGTGGAGTAAAGTGAGCAGAACCAAGAGAACACCATACACAGTAACACAACACTGTGCAATGGCCAACTTTGATAGATTTAGCTCTTCTCAGTAATACAGTAATCTAAGACAATTCCAAAAGACTCATGATGGGAAAATGCTATCCACATCCAAAAGAACTATAGAACCTGAATGCAGATTGAAGCACTTTTTTTCTTTCTTTCTCATGGTTTTTCCCTTTTATTCTGATTCTTCCTTCATAAAATGACTAATGTGGAAATATGCCTAATAGGATTGTACATGCATACCCTATATCAGATTGCATGCGGTTTTGGGGATGGAGGAGGGGAGGGAAGGTAAAAAAAAAATCTGGAACTCAAAAGTTTATAAAAGTGAATGTTGAAAACTACCTTTGCATGTAATTGGGAAAAAAAATTAAATACAACTAAGTAAGAAAAAACAACATGTGCTTTGATATCTGTTCAAAAGGTATAAAATTTTGGAGTTCTAACAAAGAAAGCCATGAAAAAAGCTCATGAAAAAGTCTCTGAACTTTCTGCTGCTATGTAGCTTACAACTGGGTTTTCCAAGGTAGGTGATTGCTGCTGCTCGTATAGCGATGTTAGAGCTAGAAGGGGTTTTAAAGATTATCTGGTGTAATCCTTACATTTTATAGAAGGGAAAGTTAGCTGATGCCACTAGAGGTAAGCTGCACAAAAGATACCCTCAAGTCAACTAAGACAAATGTTGCTTGTTGATGAGAGCAAGGCAACCACACAGGGACACCATGAAGACATGGCTGTGTAGGCAGGAGGGGCTTACACAGGTGAAGCTACCACAGTGGAGGGAAGACACACACCATCATATAGAGTCCTATTTTACATTATTATTCCTGCTAATTAAGTGCTCAGCTCTTTTTTCAATTGTTTATATGTTGTTGAAGAAGATCTACATGTGTAACCAGCACCTTCTGTACTTTGGTGCCCTGGAGTAAAGCCCAAGTTCACCTTGTCCTAGAATAATAAAAAATTATTTGCCCAAGGCCCCAGAGTGGCAGAGTCTAGCCTTCCACAATCATGAAATTACAAACTTGGAAGGAATCTGAATAGCAATTTGGTCCAACAGGTACCTCAAAAAAATTATTTCTATGGCATATTCAACAAATGGTTGCCCAGACTTTCCTTAAAGACCTCCAGTGAAGAGAGCCCTGAAAACTTCCTCTGAAGAAGGGTCATTCTACTTTGGAATAGTTCCAAATTGTTAAAAAGTTTTTCCTTATTAAGCCTAAATTTAGAATCTGGATTTCTTGATTCCCCATAGAGTATTCTTTTCACTATACGATGCTGCCTCCGGAATATCTACACACATTAAAACTGTAGAAAAACCCCCTTTGAAGGGAGATGGGTGACAGATGTACCATGTACACTAAAGAGGATGATTTGAAGTAGCATGTGATGATGGCAAAGGTGACAGCCAGAAAAAGTAGTCTAAGAAAATTTGAAGAGATCACTTTCAGCAAAGGGCCTCAGGGAAGGCTTCACAGAGGAAGTGTTATCTGAACTGAGCCTTAAAGGAAGAAAAAAAAATTTCAACAAAGAAATTCTGTAAGCTAGAGGAGTTCAAAGGAAAGAGAGGTCACTTACAGCTGGAAGGATCAAGAAAATACTCCATGAAAATGACATCTAAGCAGGCTTTTGAAGAACGGGTAGAATTTCATTCACAGAAGAGGAGACAAGCAAATTCTCCAAAAGGAGGGACTTTTTTTTAAAAGGAGAGACATTTCAAAGATCTTAAATTGAAAACCACTATGGAACCCCTGCCACTTAGAGCACAGTTGTTATTCATGGAGTAAAAGGGTAAGAGACACATTCACTTAGCAGGTGTTTCACCAAATGCACAGACTGTTTCATACATCATCTACTTAACAGAAGCGCTCAAAATCTGGAGGCTTGCTTAGCTCCTAGCAGTCAATGTTATGACAAAGGGAGTCTGGAAATAGAACAATTTGGCATAACTTTCTGTTATTATTAGCAAACTGCTAGCTATTTAGTAGACACAGAGATGTATCTATAAGCTTTTTGTTTTTAATAACAAAAATCAACTGTAGTTGAGCACTTATAAATGGCTACAATTCCAATTTGTTGCCTCCAGTAGGTTTTACTATTGTAAGGAAACCAAACTACCTGGGTCTAGTTCTTGACAACTGCTATCCTGAGTCTTTGTCTCAGCTGGTGCCAGGTAAGGAGTGCTTGTGGACAGAAGTCACTGGTACTCCCAGCCAATTAGGCACCAACCTAAACCTAATAGCTGGCCACTCCAAACTCTACCCTGTCCTCTGCTTCTGAATCCCTTCCTCCTTGTCCTATCACCACTCTTGTCTTTGAAAACCTCAGCCCTGATTACTCTCACAATCCAACTCCTCCACTTCTATTCATAAATTGAATGAAACAAGAAACTTCTCAATTTCACGGACTGGACACATTACTAATTCATGTTCACCCAACCTCAACTGAGTCCTCACTGCAGCTAAGCTGTCCCCACACCTCATCTTCACCACCCCCACCTACCCCCAGCTGAGGACTTTGCCTCTTTACTGAAAAAAATTGAAATTATTCGACACAGCTCCCTCTTCTCCCATTCCCTTGAACATTAAACCCCCTTGACATCCTCTCCTCTCCTCCTTTCCCCCAGTCTTTGATGGAAGTAACTGTTCTCTTTGCCAAAGTCAACATCCCTATGTGTGCACTTGATCCCCTCCCCTCCCAAGGCCTTCTACAGTTCAATCACCACAAACCTTTAATCTCTCTCATCAACTAGTCCCTTCTCTACTTCCTTAAAACATGCCCAACTCTCTCCTATCTTTTAAAAACCTTCACTAGACCCTACCATCCCTCAAGCTATAGATTCAAAATCTCTCCAAACTCCTTAAAAAAGTTGTGTCCACTCATCCTGCACTTTTCTCTCCTCAACCCCCTGCGATCACCTTTTAGTGGTCAGACCTGATCATGTCTTCTCCATCCTATCTGCTGCTTTTGACACTACTGAACACCCTCCTCCCCTCCTGGATATTTTCTCCTCTATGGGTTTTCATTCTTCTCTGGTTTTACCTCCTACCTATATGACCGCTCCTTTTCAATCTCCTTTGCTGCCTCATCATCTACGCCGCAACCTTGGGTTCTGTCTTAGGTTTCTTCTCTTTTACACAAGGCATTCGTAACCTTTGTGCCATGGATGCTTTTGGCAATCTAGTGAAGCTTAGAAACCCTATCTCAGAATTATGTTTTTAAATGCATAAAATGAAACAATATTACAAAGGAAACTAATTATACTGGAAGATAATTTTAAAAATTCTTCCATTCCAGGGATGGAACCAAGGTGGCAGATTAGGGGCAGCTACCCAGCTGAACTCTCTCAAATTCCCCTCCAAATAACTTTAAAATTAGTGCTTCGAATCAAATTTTGGAGCAGCAGAGCCAACAAAAAAAAAAAATCAGGGTGGAGTATTTTTCCAGCCTAAGAAAACTTAAGAGTAAAAAGGTGGAAGTCTGTCTGGAGCCTACCCCAATCAAAGAATAGGCTGGAAAAATGAGAAAACAACAAGAAAAGAATGTGACCATAAAAAGCTACTGGGACAAGGAAGACATAAACTCAGAAGAAGACAACAATGTCAGAACAGCCACCCAAAAAACCTCAAAGAAAAATGCTCATTGGACCCAAGTCCAACAAGAATTCCTGGAAGAGTTAAGGAAAGAGATAAGAGTGGTAGAGGAAAAACTGGGAAAAGAAATGAGAGTGATGCAAGAAATTAAGATAATTAACAGCTTGGTAAAAGAAGCACAAAAAAATGCTGAAGAAAATAACACCTTAAAAACTGGAATTGGTCAAATGGTAAAAGAGATACAAAAATTCACTGAAAAAAAAAAAACTCCTTAAAGAGCGGAATAGGTCAAATGGAAAAGGAAGTACAAAAATTCACTGAAGAAAATGATTCCTTAAAAACTAGAATTGGGCAAGTGGAAGCTAATGACTCCATTAAGACATCAAGAAAAAATAAAACAAAATCAGAAGGATGAAGGAAAAAAAGAGGAAAATGTGAAATATCTCCTCAGAAAAACTGACCTGGAAAATGGATTGAGGAGAGATAATTTAAGAATGACTAGACCACCTGAAAGCCATGCAAAGAAAGAGCCTAGACATCATATTTCAAGAAATTATCAAGGAAAACTGCCCCAATATTTTAGACCCAGGGGGTAAAATAGAAACTGAAAGAATTCCACCTGAATGATCATCTCCTGAAAGAGATCCAAAAATGAAAACCCCCCAGGAATATTATAGCAAAATTCCAGAGCTCCCAGGTCAAAGACAAAATACTCCAGGCACCCAGAGAGAAACAATTTAAAAATCATGACACCATAGTCAGGATTACAAAAGATTTAGTGCTTTCCATTAAAGGAGCAGAGGGCTTGGAATACGATATTCCAGAAGGCAGAGGTGCTAGGATTATAACCAAGAATCACCTTTGTCCAAGTACTTCTCCCATCCTTTATAGCCTCTTTCTGATAGGAATGGAAGCAGCACCTTTGTCTTCAACAGATAAAATAACAAAAATCACAAATATCTCTAACTCTTATCTTGAACCAATTCTGCATTCCCCAACCGCACAAAGAGAAGATAACATTCTCACATGAAGAAGAAATTCACAAGAAGTAACTACAAGCAATTCTGCTATAATGAAATATGCATTCTTATGAACAGTTTTCAGAGGAAGAAATTAAAGATATCTATAGGCATATAAAAAATGCTCGAAATCACTACTTCAGTAGATTAGAGAAATGCAAATCAAAACAACTCTTAGATACCACATCTCTCCTGTCAGATTGGGTAAAATAACAAAACGGGAAAATGATAAATGCTGGAGAGGATGTGGGAAAATTGGAATATTGTTACATTGCTGGTGGAGTTGTGAACTGATCCAGCCATTTTGGAGAGCAATTTGGAACTATGCCCAAAGGGCATAAAAATGTTCATACCCTTTGACCCAGCAATACCACTTCTAGGGTTGGATCCCAAAGAGATCACACAAGTGGGAAAAGGACCCATATGTACAAAAATATTTATAGCAGCTCTCTTTGTGGTAGCTAAGAATTGGAAATCAAAGGGATGCTCATCAATTGGGGAATGGCTGAAGAAGCTGTGGTATATGAAGGTAATAGAATACTATTGTGCTATAAGAAACGGGGATGATACGGACTTCATAACAACCTGGAAAAACCTACACGACAGAATGCTGAGTGAGCGGAGCAGAGCCAGGAAAACATTATACACAACCACAGATATATGGATTCTGTAAGGACTAACTCTGACAGACTTTGCTCTTCTCAGCAACACAATGTGCAAAGACAACTCCAAAAGACTCACGATGGAGAATGCTATCTACATCCAGAGAAAGAACTATGAAGTATGAATGCAGACTGAGGCACACTTCATGCTTGCCTTTTTTTCCCCTTTTTTTTTCTCTCTTTCTGTTTTTGGGTTGGTTTTTTTGGGGGGGTTCTGTTTCTTCTTTTTCATGATTCATTCCATTGGTCATAATTCTTCTCCACAACTTGACTAGTGTGCAAATTAATTCAATTCAAAGTTATACATGGAAGTTATATGGGATTCCAGGCCATCTTGGGGAGGGAAGAAAATCTGGAACTCAAAATTATGTAGAACCATGTGTTGTAAACTAAAAATGAAATATATATATATATGTGTGTGTGTGTATATATATATATATATATATACACAAAAAAAAAACAAAAAAAAGGAAATATGCATTCTTAAAAAGCATCACACTATGCAAAATCGTGCACTAAAAACCACCAAACTTATGGGGGAACAGGGATAGGGACACAATGCTCAAAAATTTCATCAGTAACACGTTTAAAAAAAAGACAGGAACCTAAGTTTAAAAAGCACAGCTAGGTGGCACAGTGAGTAGAACACCAGCCCTGGAGTCAGGAGGACCCGAGTTCAAATCCAGCCTCAGACACTTGACACGTACTAGCTTTGTGACCTTGGGCAAGTCACTTAACCCCAATTGCCCCACCAAAAAAAAACAAAAAAAAAAAAAAAAAAGCACAGTTTTGTGTGTTCATTGGTTAAGAACTACATAAATCCTCTAATAAACAGTAGCGGTCTTCCCAGCCTCAGGCTATGCAAGAACAAGCTACTGTAGAAGGAGCTGTTCTTCTCTGCTCACACCTCCTGCTACACCAGAAAATGTACACTCAATAGGGCCCCTTACGTTGACAAAGACCTGAAGTTTGCTTGCGAAAATGGGTGTCTGAAAGGTTGCAGCTTATGAGTTATTGTGAAGTGGAGCAGTTTTCTGAGTTCTTTCACTGTTTCTCAAGGAAGAAATTCCACAGACGCAAACTCAAAATTTGTGTTCTTCTCAAAATGTTCCTTAATATATCAATCACATTAGAACAAACTCACATTTTCAAAACATGGTTACAGAAAAACTGACTGTTACTCTAATATGCTAAAGGACTGCTAGCCTGTGTATCTTAGAAACTAATCCTAACCACCCCTCCCTGGCTTTTCTCTTTCCTCTAGGGCCTTCTGAGCAATCCCTATGAGGTTCACCCTGCCTTATTGAGGGCCTGGACCAGATCTACCTTCCACTGATGCCTACCGACTAGACTACCTGAGGCCAAAGCTTTGCCTGCTTCTTCTGTGAGATAGACAACCTGAGCCTCACAGAAAACCTGCTATGAGGCTGGTTCTCTTAGAAAAACCCTCAACAATCTAATCTTCT
This sequence comes from Trichosurus vulpecula, assembly GCF_011100635.1. NCBI lineage: Eukaryota > Metazoa > Chordata > Mammalia > Diprotodontia > Phalangeridae > Trichosurus > Trichosurus vulpecula. The sequence continues at coordinate 49,095,779 of NC_050574.1, forward strand.
TGCCTACCTCACCCAACCTCTCTCCAATCACTGATGCTCTAGGCCTAGACTCATTCCTCAATGGTTAACGAGCTCTCACCCCCTCATATTCTCCTCAGTCTCCATCCTCAACTGTCAGCTCTCTTCCTCTCATCCCCCTCCACTCTACCTTCCTTCACAACATCCAACTCCAGATCGACATGCCTCCTCCAGTGTGCTAGCTGGAATATCTGTTCCTTTCTAAAACGTTTTCATTTCTCACTCTTTCCATCTTCTGGCACCTACTGAGAACTGGCTCCCTCCTGATGACAATGCACCTCTGGACACTCTCTCCAGAACTGGTTGCATTATCTCTGATACTTCCAGATTCACAATCATGGTGAGGGAACTGGAATACACTTGGCTCCCCAGTTCCACTTCCAGGCTCTTCAGATACCACTATCATTCACAGCCTTTCCCATCCCTTGAGCTTAGGCTATTCTACTGTCTTCCTCAACTACTTCAATGCTTGGTTTAGAAATATATTAAACTCACCAGAGAAGTGGGACAGGGGTATCTGAGAAGGAAGGTAGGATGATCAGTGAGGGATAATCATAAACATAATATAGCTGAATGGAGATGGATGGCTGGGATGGATTGTGAAGAGGGATTAAAAGGAAAGGAAGAGTAAGAACTTGTGACTGGAATCTCAGAGAGGGGAAAATTAGAGGGGAAATGGAATGGAAGTAGATGGTTTCAAATACGGATCATTAGTGGTAGGCACATTCATCTTTAACCTCCTTCTTCTTTGTTGTTGTGTTTGTCCTTCATTCTCCAAGAGGACCATGACATCAAGGAGATGATGATGTGACTTGCGGGTGACTTGGATTTGAGTGAGGGAGGGCTGTGTAAGGTCACCAGCCTCACTTTCTCCTCCAGAGCCATCTGGATCCAGTGGCCTGATATTCACCAAGATGAATGGAGATGGCCCAGGATGCAATGGGAGACCCTGGCCCTTTCAGGCTAAGCCTTTTCAGGTTCTCACTTTGAGTGAGGTTAACGCCCATTCAGTGAATAGGCCTCTTTAAGAAGTTATCAAGGGATGGCCCCTTTAATTTTCTCTATAGTGAGAAAAGAGAGTGAGAGAGAAGAAAATGTATAAGGCAACAGGATGGAAGGAAATAACACAATGAAAAGTGGTATGATCTGCCAAAAAAGATATAAATCTCTATAAATGGCTACATGAACCATGAGTGCAACCTGAAGCAGAGGCCTGATAAGTCACTCGTCAGAGCATTCCTTGTGTAAACAGAGACTGAACTAGGATATTTCTAAATTTCTAACTCCAAAATATACGTGATTCTTAGAATTGTAGTATGTTAATTACTGTAACTGTAATTGTAGTGTATTCCTTGTGACAAGATCAATGCATTTCCTTTATTTGATAGACAGAATGGGGAAAGATAAGGAACTTGGCTGTTTTTCTTTCTTTTTTAAGTATCATATTAAAATACAGGACAGACTGCCCCTTTTGTCAGGCCTATTAGATTATGAGCTAATTAAGGGAAGGGATGGTCTTTTGCCTCTTTGTGTACGGCCAGCCAGTGCTTAGCACAATGCTTAGCACATAGTAAGTACTTAATAAATGCTTATTAACTGACTGACCTAGACAACAGGAAGCATTCTATAAGAAACTCATATTAAGAAACTCATATTAAATTCAGAGTTGTTTAGTCATTTTCAGTCATGTCCAACTCTTCATGACCCTAATCGGGGTTTTCTTGGCAGAGATACTGGAATGGTTTGCTATTTCCTTTTCCAGTTCATCCTACAGATAAGGGAACTGAGGCAAATAGGGTTAAGTGATTTGCCCAGGGTCACACAGCATAAGTGTCTTAGGCCATATTTGAACTTGGGTCTTCTGATTCCACGCCTGCACTCTAGCCACTCTACCACCTAGCTGCCCCTAAATTCAAAGAGTTATCCATAAAAAGAATTGCATAAAACAATTTGGAACACAATTTATTTTGGAACAAAATGCTACTTTTATCCCCTAGTGTTGGAAGTATATGTGTTTTATATTCGTTGGAATATGCTTAATAGAAATCTTATGAATAGTATGCTTTAAGTAGCAGAAATATTACTAAGCAGAGAACTATCTATCTAGCCTTATATCCTACATATGGCACGATTTATAACAACCAAATTTAATCGGTCTATATCTAAAATTCAAAAGTACTTACAAGCTCCAAATGTATTTGACAGCACTACTAGATAATGCTTAACTACATAAAGTATCCTCTCTGGAGAGGGCACAGACCTACAAAATATGGATCAACATGCTTCAGTTTTATATGAAAATCCAGAAGAATTGGAATAAACAAAAGTCATGTTCCCTAGCAGCAGGATGTTTTACATTTTACCAATTAGAACTTCACTCCTTGCAGACAAACACTGTGTTTTTTACATTCTTGGTATAAATCAGTCAGTCTTTAAACATTTATTAAGCACCTACTGTGTGCCAGATACAATGCTAAACTCTGGGGATACAAATACAAAAAGGAAAGTTGGTCCCTACCCTCAAGTAGCTTACAGCCTAATGGAGGAAGAAAAGACAGTCAGTTGAAATGCTGGGGTCAGGGAGGAGGTGAGAGGAGGTAAAAGGGCAGGTATCAGATACTGGGAATCCACAAATGCTGAGCTTTCTTCTGCCACGTGGTAAGTGCTTAAATGCTTGTGACCAAGTAGAGGGTTTGTCACTCAAACTTGAACAGGAGACTGAGATGTTGTAATGCATACTACAAGACAGTGAGGTCACCAAATGGAAAAACATGATAGCAAGCAGCAAACTGGTGCAGAGATACTCTTACCTCCCTCTCCCTCTCTGTACATAAATATACATACACACATACATATACACGCACACACACACACACACATATATATATGTGTGTGTCTGTGTCTATGTGTCTGTGTGTATATATTTTTATATATGTGTATATAATATATATATATATACACACACATACATAAACACACACAGAGCTCAAGGAAATTAGTTTTCATCATACACTCCTAACAAAAGGAAGAAATTGTAAATCAAAATTATTGTGTGAGACAGACCATACCAAAACTCTGAACTGTTCTAAGCCAATCCTGAGATTCAGTCTGTGGCCTACAACAGCTTTAACAGCACAAAGTGGCTTGGATTCATTCTACTTGACAGATCATAACCTTAATTTTCCAATTTTAATGACAACATTCACCTCTCCCTACCATTCATACAACATTCTTCAAATGCAAAACTTTCCTAAGTTATTTATTTACCAATTTCTCAAAATTCAGAGAGGAAGAAAAGGAGGTCTATAACTTAAAACTTAACTTACAAGCATTCTCACTGTTTGTATACAATGAAGTTAGATCCCAGCCTGGTTTTACAGTGCACCAAAAAAAGAAAAAAAAAATCACTTCATTCATGAGACTCTTGTATAAAGTCCATTCCTCCCACCTTGGACAAATATAACTTTTTGTGAAGCTATGCCAGAAAATATAAAATGGGAACACTTCTGCAAAAGATCTGATCATGGCACTTAGGGAGACCTTGTCTCCATCTTAACCTCTTGTCTCTGCTCACAATGCCACCCCTCTAGAGCAGGCCCGAATCACATCATACCTGGGTGATTGTGAGGGCCCTGTCAGGTCTGTCTGCCTCGGTCTCTCCCTATTCATCTACCAAAGTGGTTTTCCTAAAATCGAACATCTGATCATGTCACCCTCTACCCCCACCCCCAACAAGCTCCAGTAGCTCCCTACTGCCTCAAGGATCAAATGCAAAATCCTCTGTTTGGCATTCAAACCCCTTCATTACCCAGCCCCCTCCTACCTTTCCAGTCTTCTTACACTTTCCTCCCCATGATGTACTCTTCAATCCAGTGACACTGGCCTCCTGGCTATTCCACAAACAACACACTCTATCTCTTAGTTGTGGGCATTTTCTCTTTTTCTCTGGCTGTCCTCATGCCCAGAATGCTCACCCTCCTTCTCACCTCTGCCCACTGGCTTCCAACTAAAATCTATTCTATGAGAAGTCTTCCCCAACACCTCTTCATCTTGATGTATTCTCTCTGTTAATTGTTTCCTGTTTATCCTGTACATAACTTGCTTGCCCATAGTTGTTTGTTGTCTCTCTCATTAGAGTGTGAGCTCTCTGAGTGCAAGGATTATCTTTTGCTCCTATCTGTACCCCCAGCTCTTCACATGGGATCTGACACATAGTAAACATCTAATAAATGTTTATTGAATGACTGAACTTTCATATGATCTTCAAGTTAGTTTTTGAGCATTCTTTTGCTCTGCATGTATGGACTGTTTTGTAAATTTAGCTGTGTGAGAAACATGGTTTTGGGGATCACTGGACTTCCTAGGCAGGGCCAAAGTCCTGAGGAAGAACCCTATGATAATCCTTAGGAAAGGCTATAGAGACCACAGGACTCCCAAAAAAAGACCAAGTGGTAGCCATCCCTTAATCTGTGGGGATCACAGAACACCCCAAGACAAGATCCAGGAGTAAGCCCGGCGAGCTTCCGCTGCCTGTTGCTTCCCTTCACTTGACCTTAGGAAAATCCATATGATTTGCCCATTCTCACCCAAAGAACTCAAGACCAGAGTGGGCAGAGGAAGGCATTTTATTACGCTCCTTGAGAGAGAGGACGTAGAGCTCACGGGAACACTCACACCGATACAGCTGCAGGAGCAGGGGTAACCATTCCCTCCACTCCTGCTAGAGTTATGGTTAGTTTACAGTTTTTGTTTTTTTACATAGTTTTCCTAGGTTATACAGTTTATATAAATAGGATAATAAGGATACAGAAGCAAAAGTGAAGTTAATTAGATTTTCCTTGTCTTAGTTTAGGATTAAACTATATTCTTTTACTTCCCCTACTTTCCCTCTTTAACATATGCAAATTATGCAAATCAGTAGGCCTGGATTCTTGACCAAGACCAGACCCTAGATAAGCTTGAACTGGTTCAAGTGGGTTTGGCCTCTCTAATTCCCTAGACTGCCTTCTCAAAAAGTATGCACATGCGTACAAGCCTCTAACCTCTCACCTGACCGACCTTGAGGCCTGGTCTCTGCTAAAGCTGGGGTGGGGGAGGGCAGGGAAGCACACCTTTAGTTCTGTGGAAACAAAACTCCTCCTCCCATTTCTTACAGCTGCAAGACATAACATTTAGCAAATATGTTGCTATAAATCTCTTGCTTATAAATAGCTCTCCCACTTAGTTGGGTACAACTATAAATACTTATTAATATTTATACAGCTTTAGTGCTCTTGAAATATCAAGACAGACAGTGTGTAAAGGAACTGTGTGACAGTACTACATCAAAACTAAGACGGGAAGCCTTCAATTAAGCCCCAGCATGGAGCCCCTCTTTGTTCTCACAACTCATGAGTATATTACCAAGCAAACATTGAAATGGCTTACCATTAATTTCCTGCAGCAATTTTCTAAAACTCCAACCTGATATATTGATCAAGAATGCCTTAAGTCCTCATACCAAAACACCCTCTAGTGAAAATAATTAAAATAGTCACATTAAATACAAAAGGAGGTTGGGGGGAAGTTAGCTACAACAATAGGGCTGTAATAGACAAAAATGAACCCATCATTTTAAAAGGTCTGGATAAAGTGTACAATATTGATCACTGGAAACTTCTCAATACATGTAAAATTTGATCTCTATAAATTTAGCATTCCACTTTTGAAAAAATCCATTAAAACTGGGTTTTTTCCTTCATTTCCAAAAAACATTACCCCAAGAATTGATTTGTTCTGGGATTACTAAACTGAGCAGTAATAAAGAAAAAAGGGAGTGGAGTGACAGAAGAATAGATGAAGGTAAAATTTTACTGCCTTTTGGCATGCTGCAGTAAATCAAGCCACATGTACTATTTAGCTTGGTCTTAAATGATACTGAATGACGTTAACTTTGAAAAGGTCCTCCTTCAGATCAGCAGAAAGTCATATTCTTCATTTTCTCATGAGAGCTAGCTGTAGCATCAAGGAAAGAAGGCTGAATTTGGACTCAGAAGTCTGGGATTCAAATACTAGCTCTGTCTCTTCCTAGATATGGAATCTTAGGCAACTCTCCATCTCCCAGGGCCTCACTGGCTTGGATGGACTACTTTATTGTGGATGGTAAGAAGAAACTAATAAGATGATCTATGTATGTCAACTGTCTTATTCTTAAATCAAGAGGTGCTAAGAAATCTATTTCTTTCAAGAGGGCTAAAATGTTCTCTGACGCCTATAAATATGACCAGGTCTCCCCTTTCTCTACCCCACCATTCCCTGAAGCTATTATACTGTATATCCTCTCCTTTTCACAGCCAGACTATTAGAAAGGGTGGTCTCCACTGCTCTCAATTCCTCACCTCCCATTCATTTCTCCATCTCACTCCAGTCATCTTCCAAACTCACCACTCTTCCTAAACTGCTCTCCCCAAGGTTACCAACTATCTTAACTGCTAAAGCCATTGATCTTTTCCAGTCCTTACCACCCTTTTACTGGACCATGCCCTCCTCCTTAGGTTTCCATGCTCTTCTCCCACCTCTCTGCCCCTAATCAGGCTGCTTTGCTACATTATCATTCTCCTCTTGTCCACTGTGGGTGTGTTGCCCTCACTGAAAATTCTCTCTCAGGCCCTCTTCTCTCTTACACTCTCTCCACTGGTGAGCTCATCAGGTACCATGAATTTATTTCTATAAAAGTGACAAATTTATATACCATCTCTCTCCTGAACTCCAGACAGCACTACTAGTTGCCACCTAGACGTTACTGCTGGCATCTCCAATGCATAGTTATGTCCAAAACTTCCAATTTTTTTTTTGATGGCACCAACTTTCCAGTGGCCTTGCTTCACAATCCTGGCATTATCCTTGACTATTCCCTTTCCCTTGCCAAATCTTGTTAATTCTACTGCTGCAACATCTCTTGCATCTGTCTCTTTCTCCCCATGAATACAGTTTTCTATCCACTCTCGTTCATGCCTTCATTACCTCTTCACCTGGACTATTACAAATCTTCTAAATGCATTTTTCCCTGTTCCACCCTCAACATAGTAGCCAAATTGATATTTCTAAAACACAGATCATGTCACCCCACTACTCATTTATTAAAAGATCTTTAATGACTTTCTATTGCATCTAGCATAAAATACAAAATCCTCAACCAAATATTTAAAGATCTCCACAATCTGAATCCCATCTAACTTTCTGGTCTTGTTTCATTCATATTGCTCCACTTCCCACAATCCCTCCAATCTGGCCTGCTGGTTTTTACCACTATATGAGATTGCACATCAATTCCCTCTCTTTGTACAAGTTGTTCCCGGTATCCAGAATATATTCTCTCCTGACCTCCACATCACAAATACCCACCTAACTAGACCTCAGGTGTCACCTCCTACAGGATGCGTTTCCTGATCTTCCCAATTGTGAGTGCTTCCTCCTCTTGGGTTTACTATGAATTTATTTATGTACATATTGTATCTCCCAGTAAAATATAAGCTTCATGAGAACAGAAATTACTTTTTCTGCCTTTTATCCATAGCACCTGGCACAGTGCCTTGCCATTAGGTTACTCAGTAAAACTTTGTTGAAGTGGATTCACAATTTGACAGACTAAAAATCATCTTCTATATCAATTCATTCATAAGAAACACGTTTTGCAAGTGTTACATTATGCTTTGATGGGGGGGGAGGATCAATTCACACATAGGTCCAGGTTTAAAGTAGAAAAGGTCATCATCCAGTCTAACCCCAACCACATGGAGACTGATTTGCCCAAGGTCACAACGAAGTGGTAAATGATAGAGACATTGAAGTCCTGATTCAGAATTCTCTCTATTGCCCCACAAGGCAGTTCTGATACTTATCAATATTTCAGCTCCAATATGACAAGTTGTATTTAAGGGAAGTCTGCCAAGAGTTGTAAACTCAAATTCTGATCTCCATCAAAATTACCAGATTTCAATGGAAAATGTGACAAACTCTCAACTATGTGGTACGAAATTACACCAGAAATTCCAGCAAACAGTACTTATGTTCACCTCTACCAATAAATAAAAACTACACTCAAGCCTGAGAAAGACTGAAAGGCAGTAAAAGAGAGTAGATCTAATTAGAGGCTGCTACCAAGCTGAAAGACAGAATCAGGAAGAGAAAAAAACCAGTGTCCCTTTTAAATTGATTCTAAAGTTATGACTAATATCCTTCTAGGCCTTTGCTGGTAATTTGGAGGGAAAGGCCATTAGTGTAGTCTATTCTAAACAACCTATTTTAACATAACCTTTATAGCAACCTACATATAAGAACAGCACCAGATAAAAATAAGTTCCCCACCCCCCTCCCGCCACCAAACCACTGTGTTCCACACTGCTATTCTAGGTTACAACTTAATGAACTCTAAAATTAAGTTCTCTACAGTACTGCAACCAAAACTGATACAAGGAGTCACAAAACTCACCAATTTGGACACAGTAAATACATAATGAAGACTATCCCTAGACTTTTAGAGGCTATCTTTTACCTTGTAACATATCAAGCTGCAATGAGGAGTAGTGAACTAGAATCTCAAGCAGTAGAAATCCACTAGACAGATGTGTATTAAATACCACTCAAGAACACTACATGCCAGAAGACAGTCAGGAGCAAGAGTACACAAGATGCCTCTCTGGACAAAAGCAGTCATACATGGATTCAGATGAGGCAAATCAGATCCCTCAGGCACTGAAAAAAAGAAACACTTTAAATACATTCTAATAGGGATCCTGGAGTCAGTTAAACTGTGTGTCTGCCTTTCCAGTTCACTCTCACTCCAGCTCTGAATAAACACTGATAAGCACCTTGCTCCCGAAAAATTAATTAAATCCTGTTTCTACAGATGTTGTGATGATAAAAGAAAACACGTTTGTCCAACTGCGTTACATTTATTAAGGACAAGACGTCAATAAATACCTAAAGAAAGCTGTCACTGCAAGAATTCTCGACATCATGAAGCTCCAAGAGCAACCAACACATCATCTTCTAGTTCTTGTTCCCCCAGGCCCTAGCCCAGGGTCCTTAATAAAAACCTAAACTGAATTTAGTATGAGAAATGTATTTCTGAGGAGATAACAAGAGGGCTTCAGTAAAGGAGGCTGAAAACAATTTTCACCTCTTCCAATAAACTATATAAAAAAGTTATTTAAAAATGAAAAATAATTTTAATTAACATATAAAAACTACAGAATTTCAAGTTACACTTTTCTGAGATTACTTCATCATGAAAAAAAAGTATTCAACTGCTACTGCCTTTATGGAAAAAATCAAAGGTTATGCTGAAGACAGAAGAACAGATTCTGCTTTCACTTCTATTCCCATCCTTGTTAAAGTAAAACCCTTTTGATACAGCCACCAGTAAATGAAAATGTGTTTGTGCTTGACAATGTTTATCAATTTCACAGCAGGAAGAAAGGTTCATTAAACCCTTTTATTTATTAAAGAATAATAAAACAGTCTGAAAAATTAAATGAGAAGCATCATGATGCTTTCAATAGGCTCAGAAAATTAAACACTATCTGTACTCTGAGAGGAGACAACAATGTGCTAGCAGTGCTTTGCACTCTGTAGGCATTTCATCAACACTGATGCACATATGATAATAAGGGTCCATCTAATGTTAATTCCAAAAACCAGCTTATTATCCCTGTTAAGGACAATCAGATCCAAAACGGGAATTCCCCTTATCGATTCCACTACCTTTTGAAGGATGAAATTTTCATTTAGGAAAGTTGAGAAGTTACAGGCTACTCTGCCTTTGGCAGAGAAAAAAAGCTCCAGCAAATGTATGGATAATTGAAATCCCCCATCATCACGCTCTCATTTCTCTTGTGGAAATGTGTTCTATTGTAGGACAGAACTCATCATCTAATTAGAGATGAGGAATATGGGACCCCTTCACTGGTCCTTAAACTGTGGGTCATGAGCCCACATGGGGTCAAGAATCTAGTCCATGATGCACTCACAAAGATAAGCTTGTTCAACAATCCTCTACATATGAATATCAAGCAAGGTGTAAAATGAGGAGATATACAGTTATCAACATCCTACATAAAGTTCAAGCAGAACAAAGAGTCCCAGTAGTTTGAGAAATGCAGGTGACATAATGATGATTTCATCAAGTTCTAGAATACTACTGGGCCTTAATAGAAATAAAAGACAAACAAAATAGATCAGCTTAGCGATATATAGAGGAAAAAACCAAATACATAATCCTCAGATTATGACATGCTTATCAGGGCATATCATGTGGAAAAGCACTACAGACAGTAAACTGGGCCCAGAATCAGAATGCATCAGCTGGATCACATCTGGAAAGCTGTATAGCTTTTACTGATCCTAAGTCATTTCTGATGCTGCAAAATTTCATCTTTTTAACACAATATTATCTCCAGAATGCTACCTACACACAAATCGTAGCACACAGCCACATTTACTAGAATCAAAATCGCAAGAGACCAAAGGTGCAAGGAAAGATGCACATTGGATGTAATTCAGCTGCTGTTTACCAATAATGAACCTTTGTGTGTGTGAAGTTTCATAAGACATCAAGAATACAGGGTCATAGATTTAGAGCTAGAAGAGAGCTCAGACACTATCTAATACAACTCCCTCATCTACCAGGATCACAGAAGTAATAATCAAGCTTCAGAGGAGACATTTAAATCCAGATCCTCCAATTCAGGATCCACTGCTCTTTCCATCATGCCAAAAGCAGGTGGGCTGATCACAAAGAGGAAAAAGGGTAACAGCCTGACAATACTACACACTGGCATCCACAAAGTAGTGTAAGATCAATAGAAAACCTCAAGCACACTGACTGGTTGCTAAGTGGAGGATTTAAGAAAATACAAGAATTGCACAGAATAAGAAGTTGTAAACAAGGTGCAATCTATTTGAGCAGTGGAGGAATTGCCTGCATCGAGCAGAAGTACTCATAAAGTCGCAAAGTACATGAAAGTAAGCTTTGAAACTGAACACTTCTTTACGCTAATTTCTCATCTGCTCTTGTTTCACTGGAGAGAAACTTCTTCCCCTTATTTTTCACAATATTCACAATAAAAGGATAAAAATAATGTGTCAACTTTCCTCAATAACTCTGGCTTTCACAATGTCCACAATACCTTACGTGGTAATTCAGGATGCCTCAAGTTCTATATCTGAGTGGACTTTTTTTTTTTATAGGAGTAAAGGGAAACCATCCTAACAAAATATTTGCTGCTTAGCTTAAATTACTACTTCCTACCTCAAAGAATTATACAGTTTTACTTAGCATATGCCTAAAGATTTCTAGAAATAAGGAAAACTATTCCTTGCCAAACACAATGCTTTCAGTAAACTAAAGTCTGAGAATGAAACACCTGCCGACCTTCCCTGTGAACTAGAATGATTTTAAAAACAAAAGAGAAGTTATGTATTGTACATATTAAGATAGAGAACTAATCCAACAGGCTTCTGATTAATCATCCTAAACCAAACTAACATCAAAATATGCACAATCTTACATATACTAAGAGAGCACTGAAAATCCAATCATTAAACTCGTAATTCTTTAGACCAAAAATTTTAAATAGTACTACAACCAGTACTGCGTTTGAGGAATTCCTGAACCCCCTCTGTTGGTTTTGCAGTTCTAATGACTCCAAAACTAACTGGAGAGCTAAGTTAGCTACAAAAATGATGAATATTAAAATATGCATACTTTTCCAAGTAAAACATTGACCAATGAGCTTCAGACCTTCTTTAAAAAATAACAGAATATAAGATTCAACAAATGGTAAAAAGCAAAATAAAATGTTTTAAAATCTTCCTCCAAATTTAAATTTATCTCCAACAGAAACAAACAGCAAAATTAGAAGACCATCAAAGGAATCTCTATTTCAAGTAACTCCAGAACAGAAAACTCATAGGAAGATAAGATCAGCTCTCCTTTGTTTCTGATTCTAGTAGATGAATTTCAAGGATTGGGCAGACATAAGAGAATTCTTTAATTGTTTATCCCTTTATAAAGACTTCCTTAACATTTGTCCCTGAGGTACTAATAATTTTCCTTTAAAAACAATTTAGCTCATTATCAAAGTTAAAAGACATTATTACTCCTTTCTGTGAAGAATACATAAATTGTATCTGGTGAATATACTTTTAAGGAGTGTTGTTTGAGTGTTTTTTGGTATCTTTTTTGTTCAAAAATGTACCAATAATTTCAAGTTTAAAAAACAATGCTGCAAGTTCATAGTATGTCCTGCCTTCCCTTTTAAAAATAAACACAGAATTGGAGACTTTTTTTTAAAGGAATGGGTTTGTTACCTACCATTCAAATATTTGCTAAGAAATAAGAGTAAATAATAAAACTGTTTTAAGCTTCATGGTCCACCAAAATATGCACCACACTGAAATTGCTATTACTCATATGAAGGAAGAAAGAGAAAGAGCCAAATAATACAATGGGATTGAGCAAACTGATCTTCTATGTGGGAAGTTAAAAGACAGGAAAACAAGAGTCAAGGCATTTGCCTAAAGGGAAGTCAAGTTTAAAAGCAATGAAGTAATCATGAAATGAAAAATAAAAAACACACCAATACAATCAGAGGAAAGGCAATTTTTTTAACTCTAAGTCAAAACCATGAAGAAAAATTCTGAGCAACAAGTCTTTAACTCAAGTTATTCTGCAAGACTACAGCAAAATTCTAAAGTTAAATCTTAGCAAATCAGCATATAATATGACCGCAATTCAATAAATATTTATAAAACACCTACTATCTATGTACAAAACACTGGAGTTGCAAAGATAAAATAAGAAAATCATTCCAGACAGACATAGCTAGCAAGAAGAAAACTACTTTTTGCCTCAAGATGCTGACATAAAGCTGGAGGCACACTTCCTTCAGGCACTGACCATGGTACGTACTGTGCTTCACCATTCTCCAGATGCCCAGAGCGCAAGCATTCCCTGGATTCTCAGAGATGGGCCAACCCTTTATGCTTCAACTACCCCCTTGATCTCCACAAGTCACAACTCTCCAAGTGAAGTTGTCGTATTTCTACAATTCTGTAAGGTCTGCAAAGTGCTTTCTTAGAACTATTCTGTGAGGCAAGCACTGCATATTTTAATGATGAGAAAAGTCAATCCTGAAGATATTAAGTAATTAGTCCAAGATCATACAGTTTCAGAACTAAGATTTGAACCCAGTCCACAAGCCCAATCAGTCCATAAGCGTTTATTAATCACCTACTACATGCCAGGCATTGTGCTAAGTACTGAAAATGCAAACAGAAAAACAGTCCTGCCCTCAAGGAGCTTGCAATATGAGGGAAACAACATACACACATGGAAACATAGAAAACACACAAATCAAATACAAGGTACCCTTGGAAGGGGAACACTAGCAGTTCATTGCTATTTGCACTATAACCCAAAACAATACATAATGACTCTCACCACTGTTGGCTGCAGTCATAATATTCTTATGGCAAATCAGCAGTAATTCCTAGCTTTTTTAATTTTTAAAAAGAATTAATTTCTAAAAATTGCCTATCTTCAATGATCTCCAAGGTAGGGGCATGATCACCAGTGGAAGGGTGAGAAAGACTGCAATCCACCTTCCCAACAGGTAATAAATTCACATAGTATAGCCTAAGAATACTCTGCCCGCCCCCCCAATTCTACACAAGCCTTCTCAGAAAACTTCCAACCTTCCCTGTTCCTGATTGTCTCTCCACTTTTCTCCTTTCTAATGTTACATTTTATCTACTATGTATTTATTTGGTGTGTATGTATGTACAAACACACACACACTCTCTCTCTCTCTCTCTTAATAAAGTGTTCATCTTATCTCCCCTGTTAAGAGTGTAGGCTCCTTGGGGTCAGTACTATTAACACTGGCCCCACCTGCCCATCCTACCCCACATTTGCCCAGATGACAAGGAAAATTCCATCCCTATGCAACATACACAATCCCTGTTTCCCACCCCACTCCCCAGATCACCCTTGGGCTCTCTGCTCAGAGACAGTGACAAGTGATCAAGAGTTCCTTAATAATTCTGGGTGGGACAGTAAAAACTATTCACTTGGCACAGTGTCTGGCGCATAGCAGACAATAAACATCTGCTGACTGGCTGAATATGCAAGAAGTGCAGGCAGGGAAGTGTTGTGACCTACATTACAGATGTCATTATGTTATCCTCCTGCCAAAAAACAACAAACAACAACAACGACAAAACCCACCCATCTCCTGAACTTCCCTATTTCTGATGAGTAAATCATCATGCTTCCAGTTACTCAGCTTCACAACAGGAGGGTCAGGCATGCCAGACTGCTCACTTTCACTCAGCAATACATATGACAGAAGTTGCCAAATCTCAACATCTCTCCATATGCCCCCTTATCTTCCACTCACACAACCAGCATCCTTGTCACTTGGACCATGAAAACAGGCTCCTAATTTATCTCCCTGCCTTTAGGCTCTCCCTACTCTAATACATCTTGCCAAGGTGATTTTCCGCAAGCCTGGGGCTGATCATGTCCCTTTAGTGGCTCCCCAGTAGCTCCAGGACAAAATATAAATTCCTTCCTTTAGCACTTAAAGCTCTTCACAGTCTGGCTCCAACCTTCTTTTCCAGGCTCATTAGGCATTATTCCCTTTCTCACACTCTACTGTTCAGATAAATTGGTCATATTGCTGTTTCTCATATAAAAACAACTAAAATATCCAAATATGAATAAGACATTAAGGTATGATATGTGGGAACTGTGGGGAGTGAGTGCACCACACTGACTCCATCTTGTGACTCAATTCTGGTTCTAGTTCAGTTCCCTTTCTATTCAATTATGGGTCTAAAAGTCCAATTTCTGTCTTGTGAGAAAACTTTATTCAATGATAGGAATTGTGAGAAAGCTTTATTGCACTGTTTCAATCAAGCCCCCTTCACGACTGGGAAGCTACTGCTTAGAGACCCTTCATTAAGGACCTATGTTATGCTCACCAAAAACCCAGTCAGATCCACAAATTGATACCAGGAATTTTCTTACAATTATACACCTCAAGCAACTCATATGTCTTATCTGAAAACTGTCCCCAAACTGGTCAATAAATTACTGTTTCCTTGTTTCTTTGACTGAATACAGACATTTAGATGGGAGTGGGACACCTCTTTTTCTGATTTCAGGAATTGCACCTTTTCACTCTTCCCCCTCCCAATTTGGAAGGTCCCTAATCTTTCTTCCAATTAGAAATCCGATTACCTAATCTTGTATCCTGGTTTATTCTGTTGTTTTCTTTTAATGCATAAAAAATCCTTCTCCCCCTGTATTTGGGCCCAGAACCAAGTTGAGGAGGCCTGACCCCAATTTGTTATGTAGTTGGTATGCACTGCTTAATAAACTGATACGCTCATAAACTCGAACCTCTGTTTCCTCAGTTATTTCAGATTTCACCCATCATAGAAATTACACAGAACTACCTAAAGAAAAAAATGGATTTATATTAAAAGCTTTCTGCTCAATTGAAATCATGAATAATTCACTTTTTACCTGATTTTACATTGTGTATGGTGGCTATCTAGAGATATACTACTTGCTAAAAAGCTATTACCATTATGTGATTGTTACATTGTGTATCTTTCAATCTGAGAGTGCTCAAAAAAAAGAAAGAAATGTTCCTGCTCGATCAAATTAACTAAAGTACTAACAATTGTGATTTAAGTTTATTCTATCCCTCCAAGCCAGGCACAGAAATTTTTTTAATAGTGAAGTATATTCAATCACATTACTCAATAAGTAAGATTTACATATTGTTTATAAATAAAATTTTTAATACTGTTTGTCATCTTTATGTCTTCCTTTCTTAATTTCTATTCTCTATGTATGTTTTATGACACATTAGTATAACAGCACATACGTAATTTATAAATATATAGTTAAGTGCATGCTTAAAAATGTTATTACTGATATGGGTGCGCAATCAAAACAATTTGCAGGCTGTTGTTCTAAGACAGACACTGCAAATTTCAGGTCAAGGCCTAACTCTGCCAAGACAATTTGCTTAGTAACTGCTAAAAATCTCACTAAATCCAGCCTTTTATTTCCACTTTCTCTATTCTTAATAGACACACAGAGCTGTAGGACAAGAATTTTTGATGGTCTAATTAAAAAAAAAAAGGATCCCCTAGGCATCAGCAATATTCCTAACGAAACATGCTGTGAAACTAGCAGTCTTGGTACACGGCACTAAAGAATCAAAATTTGTATGGCTTAGACACTGCAGGCATGGTATCTTTTATAGAGAACTTTTGAATAAATGGGTGTCCTCCAGAGGAAAGAGAATTCAGAACTCTGGGTTTAATGTAATCACCACCTGAATTTTCCAAAACTCAAAAGGCTTTTTGTACTTAGCTATCATAGAAGGAAAATATATTTAACCCTAGCTTCTAACAGTTCACATTCCTTAATACACAAGGTATTTCTGCATTTATACAAAATTATCAGTAACAATTACGTCAAGAATTGAAATCTACAGAATGCCATTGTTATAGGTAAAACACTCCCAAGGCACACATCACAACCCACTTGTGCAATATGTCCTTAAGGAGTCAAGACTAAAA
Organism: Trichosurus vulpecula; assembly: GCF_011100635.1. Classification (NCBI taxonomy): domain Eukaryota; kingdom Metazoa; phylum Chordata; class Mammalia; order Diprotodontia; family Phalangeridae; genus Trichosurus; species Trichosurus vulpecula. The sequence continues at coordinate 49,112,441 of NC_050574.1, forward strand.
AATTCATCACTCAGGAATGATGATAATTTGTTATTATGTTTCTGTACCAGCAAATGAAATAATGTTCATTCTAGACACTAACTCACATAGTAGTTATCTGAAAAGATAAATATCAAACTAATTGTTTTATACCATCAGAGAGTGACTCTCATAACCTGAGATATCTAGCCAGCTTCATCCGTTCCTCTCATTCCACCCTAGCCATCTTCTTTGCAAACCTCCAAACCATAGGACCTAAAGAGACGATACCCTGGGGGGAATTTACCCTTTTAGCTTTAGAACTCCTACTCCCAAGCCCTGTGCTTCTCTGACTGATGAATGGCCCTTTCTATCTAGCTGGTCCAAGCCATGCTCCACATTCTACCCTGGCCATCATCTTCCTGCCATCCACCTTGCACACATTCAATATGACTTTATACTCATGAATCCTAGGCCAGGAGTTCCAGAATTACATATGTACTGGCTGTTAGCCATGCCTAGTATTCTCTCCCTCCTCACTCCACCTCTTGGAATTCCTGGTTTTCTGGTAGATTCAGCTCTACTCTGCATGAAACATTTCCCCTTTGTTTCTATACTTCTTTCCTGCCTTCAGTGTTATATTGCATCTACTTTTTATTTCTGTTTGGTCTATACATGTGTGTCTATCTTATCTCCTCTGTTAGAATGTAGTAAGCTACTTGTGGGCAGAGACTGTTATTGACATTTTATTTTTTGTCTTCCCAGGGCCTTGCACTTAGTGAATGGTTGTGGACTGATTGGCTGGATGTGCCTGTGCCCTTGACTATTTGTCATGTGGCATGATTTTGGCAGCCCTCTGCTCTCCTGGTTGCCCTGCCTAGATGATCTTCAGATTTGGCATCTTCCCTAAAATGTAGGGCTCAGTTTCCTTATCTGTAAAATGGGAGAGGTTAATAATTGCACCACTCATAGCTGTTGTGCAGAAAGTGTTCTATACACTAAATAGCCCAATATAAATGTGAGTACTTCAGACCACTGGTGTACAACCCAAATAGCAGACGCCTGCTATCCACATGACTTGGAAAACCACAAATTAACATTGCCTGTGTTGTATTTTTATTTATTTTGTTAAACATACCCCAATTACATTTTAATCTGGTTCAGGCCAGAAGCCCCTTGAGTTTGGTACCTCTGATCTACAGGGAGATACGTGGTGGGGCTGTACCTGGAGTCAGGAAGACTTAACTTTAAATCAGGTCTCAGACACTTACTAGCTATGTGACCCTGCATGAGAATAAAGACAAGGCAGCATATGAAAGCAATGTTGTGGAGACAAGATTTGGCAACTGACTGGCTATGTGGGGTGAGAGGGAGGAGTTTTCACAATACCAAATCTGGGAATGTAGGTGACTGGAAGGACAGAATGCCCATCATTTCAGAAATGGGGAAGCTCTGAAGAGAATGACTTCTGTTTTGAATACAATGAGAAATGTTGACAGGACAGTCAGCTTGAAATGTCCAATAGCTAGTTGGTGATGTGAGCCTGGATCTCTGGAGAGATGTGTAGTTCTGGGAGTCATCTGCACAGAGATAAGAAGTAATACCAGAGAGCTGATGACAGTACCAAGTGAGTGACTGCACAGAAAAAAAGAGAAAAGGACCCAACACAGACACCCCACAATTAGGGGGCATGACATGGAAGATGATCAAGTCGGTAAAGCAAAGTTCAAAGGAAAAGCAAAAATTAGAAGACATCACAACAAGCCAAACACTTGCTCTCTTAAGCACAGATACAAAAAAGATCCATATGGACAGACCCTATTACCTTCAAGAGAAAACCAAGGAGGCAACCCTGCAGAAAACACTATAATCACAATACTGTGTTTCTTGGAAAGAAACAGAAAGATTACTGACAAAACTTAAAAAATGATACTCAAACACATAAATTATTTTCTTGCAAATCTAGCAGATTACTTTTTAAAACCAAAATTAAATAAATGTTACTGATAAGAACGTCTCAGCATTAATCCTTCTCCAGGCAGTGTTCCAGATATTTATTTCACTGGAAAAAGTGCTTTGCATATAGCATGAAAAAATCAAATATTCAAAAGGTGATTGAGCTGTACAAAGAGTTGATTAAGATCCAGAAGGAAAAAGAAAAGTCTAGTCTATAATGCCATACTGGTGAATTTCTTAAGACATTTTGAAATGAAAACATGCAAAATATTAAACACCCTAAGAACACATTATTATCTGAATCTAAGAATTTTTATATCTTTATAGAAACTGGAATTATCTCAATTCTATACCTGACTAGAAAAAGATAGATGATTTACTGTCTCATCTAAACTCCAGAATAGTGTAAAAAAAAAAAAAAGTCTTATAAATGGTTTATGCTTTGCAGAAATGATTAAAGTCTCTCATAAAAAAACAAAAACAACCAAACCTATAAAGCTTCTTAAACTGGATGATAAAGATTACACTCACCTCTAGTGCAGAACAGAGTGATACCAGTTCCAAAGGAAATGCAGGAAAAAAAAATTTTACAAGGGAAGCTCGAGGACAAATTTAATTCAGGGAAAATTTTAATTCAAATCAAGTTCAATAGCTTTCCATTAAGTATGTGAGTCAGAAAATGCAAAATCAAGGCTACAAGGGCACCAATAACTTATGAATTTTACAAGACATGGAGGACTATTTTTAAAATAGCCTGAAATGTGAGCTAATACTAAACAATTTTAAAGTATGACTTAATCATCTGCAACTCACTCCACTCCATGTGTAGTAAACTGTTACATCATTTTAAAAAATGAAAATTTTCCTTTCTCTATCAAAAACAATACCTCACCAAATCTTAAAAAAAATCATTCACCGTCAGAGGAAGAATTGAGTCAAATGGTCTCTTCTAGTTCTAAATGTAATATCTTTGGCACCTCAAATTTTTTAGTACAGCACTATAAATTCTGAGTGCTTAGTGAACATACTACTATTCTTAACCCTAAAATGCATAAAGCATCTTTATAAGTAAATATCTGTTCTGCGATTGGTATCACATTAATTCAATAAAGCCAATTAACAGTAGCCGTTACTTAGGCTGAAGTCACTGCACTATACTTCATAAGTTTAAAAGTGTTTTCTTCACACAAAAGAATCTCTACCATCTTATAGGAGTGGATTTCTACTATCTAATACACAAAAAAGAGACACTAGATAGACACAGACTTAATATTTCTAATTAAAGAAGAATTACACCCCCACTCTTTAATAAACATGGCCAAATAAACACACATAATGGACTTCTTGTACTGGATCACCTCAACACACAGTCATTCAAGCCACATTAATTGTGGCAATGGCAATGTTTATGTTTGCGGGCTTGGTGTAAGACTCACTCTAAGAAACAGTTAAGGCTCCCTTGCATTTTGAAACTGCAAAAATCTCAAAGTGGGAAAGGTCACAACACAAATGAATAAAAGAAAAAAGAAATCATATGATAAAATTCCAAAAAGCATAACAATTTAAAAAAAAAACCTATTTTTCAAAGAAGTTACCTCCTACTGAAAATGAGACACTTCTGTGATGAACTTGGGTACCTGTCTACTGGCTGTAAACTGACCCCCCTCCCTGTGCATTTAGGGCAAGATTACAAAATAACTCACACTTATACAGCACTTTCATCATTGTTGACTGATTCAAAATAGGCACAAAATTACACAAATCTACATAGCACGGTCAAGTGGTACAAGCATTGGGCTTAAAGTCTGAAGATGGGAGCCCATATGACCTGGGTCAAGTCACTTAATCTGTTTTTCTTGTCCACAAAGTGAAAGACTGGGTCAGATGGTGTTTATGGTCTCTTCTAGCTCTGAATGTAGTATCTTTGGAACCTCAAAAATTTTTGCTACAGCTCTATCTGCTCATACCTGTGAATAAATGCCAGTATATGGGCCTCCAGACCATTCCACTCCATTTCTCAGCTCTAGGCATTTTCTCAGAGTACTTCCCACATCTGGAATCCTCTCCAGCCTTCACTGTGACTACTGACCTCCCTGGCTTCCTTTAAGTTCCCACTAAAATCCCACCTTCTACAGGAAGCTTTTCCCCAAACCCTGGTAATTCCAATGCTTTCCTTCTTTTAATTATTTCCTATTTATCCTGTATATAGCTTGCATTTTATTTTTATATACATATATATATGTATAGCTTGCATTTTATATATATATATATATCTGTTTACATGTTGTCTCCCCCATTAGGTTGTAAGCTCATTGAGGGTAGGAACTGTCTTTTAACTCTTTTTATATTCCAAGAGTTTAGTACAGTGCCTGGCACATAGTAGGTGCTTAATAAATGCTTATCAAATGAACCAAATGAATGAAAAAGATGTAGATCAGCTACTCATCTGTGATTTAAGCGTCTCAGAAAGTTGTCTAGGATGCTTCTAAGTCAGGGGTCTGGCCTTTGATCATACAATTTGAATGTATTACAAACAAGACTTGAACCCCAGTCTCCTAGCCCCCAAGGTCAGACCTGTCTCCACTACAACTGCTTTTATTCAGTCATTTCAGTCATGTCCAACTCTTCATGACCTCATTTGGGATTTTCTTGGCAGAGATACTGGAGCGGTTCACCATTTCCTTCTCCAGCTCATTTTACAGATGAGGAAACTGAGTCAAACAGGGTGAAGTGACTCGCCCAGGGTCACACAGCTAGCAAATGTGTAAGACTGGATTTGAACTCAGGAAGATGAGTCTTCTTGACTCCAGGGCCAATGCTCTATCCACTGTACCTAACTGTACCCTCCGCTACACCATGCTTCTTCAAAAAGCTCATAAAATACACAGGCTTTGTTGGCATTCTCCTTGCTCCATGGCATTCTCCTTGCTCCATCCAGGGTTATGGATCACACCCTGAGTTGTAAAGAAACAATGAGGCACTTTGCCTTTTGTTCTATGTAAATAAATATTTTACCTTCTTCTAGAAGTTATAAATGGTAATAAAATATTTTTTTAAAAATTAACAATAAAAAGCAATAAATAATAAATAAATATGACTCCCTTAAAATGAATTTTCCTGCTTATTTTTCTTTCCTGACTTGGAGTCTGGGGAAGATTCAAAAGAGAAAACATTTCTTCCCAAAAGCTAGAACGCTAGAGAAAGAATGAAGCTATTGGTGACATGAAGTTGCACCAGGATCTGATATTTCAGCACAACAATGCAATATTCTCAGCAAGTCAGCACAATGTCAAAACAACCACATTGGTGTGTTTTGCTGCATTCAGGTATTCTTTTAGCAACAGCAAGCAACAATAAACCCTGTAAGAAGACCCAATTCTCTATGAGAAAGACTTCAGTTTTTGAAAGAAGAGAAATAATCAAGTTGCAAACATCCTGGTGTTAAGTGGCATTCAACCCAGACAACTGTCATTTTGACAATCAAAAACATGTTGAAGTGAGCAACATACCCACCCACTAATATTAATAAAGTAAATTATATAACTGTCTCATAATTAATTTATACTTCAAACAGAAAACAAAGTTACAGGGTATAAAATGATACAACATATGATAACAAGATCCAGAAGTTGAATCAGTCTGTACAAATGACTACGCTCAAAGTTAAGAATTTGACAGACAGAACAGCCACCACTGCTAGTCACAAAACCTGCACTGTCAGATTTTTAAAATGGTAATTCTAAATAATCTATATTTTTCAAAAAATCTTTTGCTCCTTTGGACACATGATTTTCTTATTTTTTGGAGAACTGCAAGCTAACTCTACTTAAGTAAGTAATTTAGAGTGGGCTCAATATGTATTGATACCATGTTTTAACATTTTGCCACAGCAAAATTCCAGCCCAAAGCACCACTTCTAAGCGAAATGACAAGACTTCGGAATCACTTTCACTATACAGCTATAGAAACACAACTAGACCCCATTGGCCCCGGGGGGGGGGGGGAGGAGGTGGGGGAGGGAAGGCTGTTCCCCAAAAGCGACACTAGACATAATACAATAATAGCAACAAATAAGTGAGAAAAGATGCTGACTCGCCGAAAGTTCATCTCCATCTGGCGCAGGCAGTATTCTACCGGGGAAAAGTTAAATCCAAACACTATCCCAATTAAAGGAAATAAAAGGATATTTCCCTAACATCAGGCAAATCTAAAGACCTAGCAGACAAAGAAAGGGGTTAATCCTCGAACAGCATCAAAGGACACTCACAAACATGAACTTCAGTTGAAACAGAAGATCTCAACATTCCTAGAGACAAGACAAGCAGGACTTTTCAACTGTTATTTCTGCATTTTCCTAATTAGTTCTCACCCTTCAGAACCACCTCACAGAAACAAGCTTTCCCCCACCCCAAACTCGCTGACTTTCTATATAACCAAGGAGAGCTCCAGCTCCCATCTCTTTCCAATGAGAAAGACAAACGCTGTGGGGGCTATCTAAAAAGGTTCGTGGGTTCGTAGGTTCAGAGCTGAGAGGTACCTCAGAGGTCAAAAACCTTCCATGAGGCTTTCAAAGCCTTTCGAGTCCTTTTTCTCAATGCTTGGAGTGCCAGCCCTTCGTCCCAGAGCCAAATGGGGGGATCAAGGGCATTAAAATCAGGGGGTGCCTTCATCCTCTCGAGCTTAGCAGGTGATGCTGTGTCCTGGTGCTGGCTGGCCATTTTGTGTGTGTGGATGCATCCCCCCCGCCTTGCCTTCATCATTTTGTCGGAGAATGACTCTTGATACAGGAGAGCCCCTCCCAATAGTGAGGGGCCTACACCTTTAGGGGGGGGAAGCCCGAGGAGAGGGCCACAGGCAAGGCAGGGGCGGACACATCTTCAAAGAGGACAGGGAGGGGCTGGGCTTAGAGAGCCTTAGCACCTTAAGAGGGGAGGAACCCAGTGAGAGAATGCAAGGGGGCTACCGCCTTCAGAGAGGGGGCTGGAGAGACTGGGTGGGGGTGGGGAACGTTAAGACCCTCAAAGCCGAGACAGGGGATGTGGGTTTGAACCCTCAAAGAGGAGACTGGGGAGGAGGGAGAAAGGGGATTGCACTCTCAGGGAGAATTCTGGAAGAAGAGGCAGGAGGGGTCTATAGCCTCAAAAGCGGGACTGGGAGGGAGAAGGGGGTTTTGCACCCACAAAAGGGAGACTAGAGAAGAGGGTAAATGAGGGGTGCTGCACCTTGAGGAGGCCTCCGAGAGGGAGGCTGGAGAGGGGGCTTGCACCCTCCGAGGGGAGGCCGAGCAGGGGGGCTCCCACCTCGGGAGGGAAGGCCCGAAAGGTGGGCCGCACCCCAGCAGAGGAGGCTGGTAGGATCTGGGGGCTGGCTGGCCCAGGGACCCCGCACCTCACGGGGGGTGGGGGTGGGCAGGGTCTCCCCCCAATGGGGGGGAGTGGGGGGAGGGTCGCTCTGCTCTCTCCAGCCAGGCCCCAGGGAGCCGGCGAGTCCCCGGCGCGGCGAACGGCCTCACCTGGCCTGGCCACCACCCGCTCTCGCCTTCGCTCCGCGGCCGCTGCCGCACGGACGGACGGACGGACTGACGGACCAGGGGAGGGCAGTGGGGAGGAGGGCGCCGCGCTGCGCCGGGCCTTTGGGCCGGGCTTCTCCCGCTGCCGTTTCCTCAAGGCTGCCGAGTCCCCGAACTCCCCGGAGCCGCCATCTTCCTCCGCTCAACGCCGCCGCCGCCGCTACCGCTGCCGCCGCCGCCGCCGCCACCACCACCACTACCAACGCCGCCGCTCCGGCCCGGGGAAGACAGCGAAACCGCGCACGCGTCAAGAGCCGCCCGGGGAAGGCCGGGCGGGTACGGCGCGGCGCGCGCACGCACGCACGCACGGACGTACGGAGGCACGAGGCCTAGGCGAGCCCGCCTCGCGAGGGGGGGCGGGGCTCCGAGGGAGACGCCATGTGGAGAAGGGAAAAGGGAGGGAGGGTGAGGTCAGGAGGAGGGGAAAGCCGGATCTGAGACCTTTTTCCCGTCGTCCCTTGCCCTTGTTAGTGTTCTTTATTTAGGAAGTGTAGAGAGTGGCCTGGAGAGATGCAGGAGGAAAGCCAGCCCGGGAAATCTGAAATCTCCGAGTCCTTTGGGGTTCAGTTTCCTCAGTTGTAAAACAAAGGGGCTGGACTTGAGGAGATGACCTTACAGCCCCCTCCATGTGCTCTACAGCTATGATCCTATGAACAACGCGTTGACCTTCACCCATGATAATAAAAGCACACACAAACACCCCTGCCTGCCTCAAAAATAAGAATGATGGCAAATGCTCACATGTAATAGTAATAATGCTAGCTAACATTTATACAGCACCTACTATGTGCCCAGACACTATGCCAAGAGCTTTACAATTATTACCCCAGTTAACAATAATAATAGCTAACATTTATGTAGCACCTACTATGTGCCCAGGCACAGTGCTAAGAGCTTTACAATTATTATCTCAATTAATAATAATAATAGCTAACATTTATGTAGGACCTACTATGTGCCAGGCGCTGTGCTAAGAGCTTTACAATTATTATCTCAATAATAATAATAGCTAACATTTATGTAGGACCTACTATGTGCCCGGGCACAGTGCTAAGAGCTTTACAATTATTACCTCAGTTACTAATAATAATAGCTAACATGTATACAGTACCTACTGGGTGCCAGGCACTGTGCTAAGAGCTTTACAATTATTACCCCAGTTAACAATAATAATAGCTAACATTTATGTACACCTACTATGTGCCCAGGCACTGTGCTAAGAGCTTTACAATTATTATCTCAATTAATAATGATAATAGCTAACATTTATGTAGGACCTACTATGTGCCCGGGCACAGTGCTAAGAGCTTTACAATTATTATCTCAATAATAATAATAGCTAACATTTATGTAGGACCTACTATGTGCCAGGCACTGTGCTAAGAGCTTTACAATTATTACCTCAGTTATTAATAATAATAGCTAACATGTATACAGTACCTACTGGGTGCCAGGCACTGTGCTAATCAGGTAACAGTGATAATAGCTAACTTTTGTATAGCACTTACTATTTGCCGGGTGCTTTGTAATTATCGTCTCATTTCACAACAACCCTGGGAGGGAGATATTGCTATCATCCCTGTTTTACAGATAAGGAAACTGAGGCAGGCAGCAGTTAAATGACACATTCGAATAGCTAGGAAGCATCTGAGGAAAGATTGGCATTCTCATCTTTATGACTCCAGGCTCTGCACCCTATCCATTTCACCACCAAGAATGTGCCTTCTAAGACCCAGCCTGAGCTTCCGAATAAAGCCTTTTCTGATCCCCCCCAACTGTTAGTGTTTTATAGCTAACTGTTTTATATTTATATTTCATTTATTTATATAATTTTATATTTATATTGAACTCTTTAAATTTATTCTCCTTATATTTACAGTCTATACACATATGCTTATACAGGTACTTGTCCTCCTTTCCCCCATTAGGATGTGAACTCCTTAAAGAGGTAGAAATTGTTTCATTCTTTAGACTAGTCCCTGGCACTTAGCTGGGTTCCAGGCACAAGGTGGATGCTTAATAAATGCTTATTGTTTGAGTGATTCAACAACATAGGATGGGAGCTCTACAATTAGGAGTCCAAACCCCTCATTCGACAGAAGAGGAAACTGAGGCAGACAGCTTGATCTGTGCAGGGTCACACAGCTAGTGTCTGAGGTCAGATTTTAACTCGGGTCTCCCTGACTGCAAGTCCAGTATTCTACCCACCATATCACATAGTTGCCTACTGAGCAATTTCCTCACAGCAATCCTATAGGAGAAGTAGTAGTCCCATTTCACAAATGGAAAAGTCCAGTGACTTACAAAACAACACAAAGGTGGTAAGTGCTTGAACCAGGATATGAACCCAGAACTACTGACTCCAAGAAGGCTGACATGAGAATCAGGAAGACCTGGGTCTAATCATGTCCCTCTTCTTCTACTCAATAAACTCCAATGGCTCCCTATTACCTCGAGGATCTTTGACATCTGAAGCTTTTCACAAACTTTCTCAAACAACATGTTCAGCCTCATTATACATTATTCCCCTTCCTGCACTTTGCAGCCTGGCCACACTGCCTTCTTGCTGCTCCTCACACAAGACCCTCCACCTTCCATCTTTGTACCTATACCGGGGCAGTCCCCCATGCCTGGAGTACCCTCTCCCCTCCACTTCTCAGAATCTGTTGGGTAGCCTTCTGTGTGAAGACTTTCCTGATCTCTTTCTAATGCTCTCCACCCAAAAATGTCCTTGTATTTGTATATTATACATGTAGGTGTTATCTCTTTCTTTAGAATGTAAGCCCCTTAAGGGCAGAAGCTTTCTTTTTCATCTTTGAAGTTCTATTGCCTGGAAGAGTGCCTGACAAGTAGGAGGAGCTTAATAAATGTCTATTAATAGGTTGATTGATTATATTCAAACCCTGTCTCAAAAACTTACTAGCTGTGTGACCGTGGGCAAGGAACTAGACCTCTGTCAACCTAAGTTTACCTCCTCTGTAAAATGGGTTTTACAACCCCTCACAAGGTTGTTATAGGATCAAACTTTAATTCTCTCTCTCCCTCTCCCCTCTTCTCTCTCCCTCTCCCCTCTTCTCTCTCTCTCTCTCTCTCTCTCTCTCTCTCTCTCGCTCTCTCCCCCTTCTCTCTCTCTGAAGGAATACTTTGAAAGTTTGATATTGAATTTATTGTATACCTAATATAACATATACAATATAATATTACAATATCATATACTTTTAAAAAGAAAGTTCCAGTCATATACAATCCTCTCTTTCTATTCTACTCTGTATATAAAAAGTACTTCATTTTATTTGGTGTTCACTAAGATCAGAATAAAAATAAAATTGAATGAAATTTTTAAAAAGATAACTGTAACCCCTTAAAGGATCTTAGATTTAAAACTGGGAGGGACTTTGGAAGTCCCCTTGTCCAGTCCTCTCATTTGACAGAGGAGGAAACCAAGGACCAGACATAAGTGACTTGTCCTAGGTCATGCAGAGTGTAAATAACAGCTGGTATTTGAACATAGGCCTCCAAAACCAGAAGTCTTTCCACGGCACCATGCCTCTATCTAAACCCCTCCTTCCAAAGCCTCATATTGGACTTTAGTATGTAATGTGGCACATTAAAGCTCTTCAAATCCCCTCTAGACCAGCTCCAAGACAGTAGATCGTCTGGAGAATCTGAAGGATCAAAGACCACGTCCAGCTGAGGTTTGCATCTTCCCCAGCATGAGGCCTTTCATCTAGTAACTGTGGGACGAATGAATGAATGAATGGATGGATGGATGGATGGATGTTACTGAGCCAAGACTAGCATCCCTATGTTCTGAGTCAAAACCAGCATTTTCTACTCTCCACCAGACTGTCTTCCTCTGAATTATGTTCAGCTCCAGGGGGCACTTTTTAGAAAGGACATGGCTAAGTTGGAGAGTGTCCAGACAAAGGCCTGAAAGCGGTGCCATATAAAACTTATTGCAGAGATTTCTGGTGTTAAGCCTGGCTAAGAGAAGACAGAGGTGATACATTATCTAGGGCAGAGAAGTAATGAACTGGATAGAGGTCTGGCCTTGGAGTCAGAAAAACCTGAATTCAAATCCTGTCTCTGACACAGACTAGCTGTGTGACCCTAGCCAAGTCACTCTGTTCCCTAGTTTCCCTATCTGTAAAATAAAGCTAATAATATATTAAATATATATTAACACATGTAAAGTACTTTGCAAACTTTAAAGCTCTGGTTGTCCTCTCTGTGATAATGTCATTCGCTGTTGTTGTTGAACGATTTCAGTTCTGCCTGACTCTTTATGACCCCATTTGGGGTTTTCTTGGCAAAGATACAGCAGTGGTTTGCCATGTCCTTCTCCACCTCATTTTACAGATGTGGAAGCTGAGGCAAACAGGGTTAAGTGACTTGCCCAGGGTGACAAAATTAATGTTTGAGGCTGGATTTGAACTCAGGTACTCCTGACTCCAGGCCCGGCATCGTATCCATTACACCACCAAGCAGCCCGTGATGCTATTAGTTCTAAAATATAAGCTCCTAGACCCAGACACTGTAATTCCTTACAGGATCGAGACTCATTCTTATCTTTAAATCGACATCACATAGCATAGTGCCTAGTACATAGTAGATGTTTGATGAATGCATGTTGGCTGACTGATTAATCACCAGTTTGGCTGCAGAGTAATGAAATTTTCAGCCATGGCAACCCTCAAAACCCATTTTATATGTTATAGAGCTAAATTCTAGAGATTTGTATGTTGAGCAACAGTGTTCTTATGGTGGCGCTGTACGGCTATAAGCCATGGAGTACCAGTCACCAAAAAACTAAAGTTGAGGGTCACCTAAAGGACAATAAAGAAGCACAAGGTGAATGCAAGAAATTCTTCAGTAGAATGAGAGTAAAGAAAGGCGTCAGAAACACAGATGACCACCAAAAAAAGGGTGCCTATCATTTGTTGAGAGCTACAAAGACATGGTCCATATATTCAATCTATATAAAGTCAAGAGAATTATGGGTATTATCCATGCATGTTGGGTGGACCCCTTAAGGAGGCAATGTGAGTACAGCATGATACAGTGGAGACAACATTACCCCTAGAGTCAAAGGCTCTGGGTTCAAATTCTTTCTCTGATACTTACTAGGTGGGTAACCTTGGTCAAGTCCCCGAAACTCTTCAAACCTCAGTTTTCTCATTTGTTAAAATAAGGAGATTAGAACAAATGTCTTCTGAGTAAAGTCCATTCTAGTTCCAAATTTATGATTCTAGTATTTCTGGGAAATTACAGAGAAGAGTGGTACAGGATGGGCAGGCATGGATGCATTGCAATATGCACATTTGGAAGGAATACTAACATTGATAAAGATCATAGTCATTGAATGTCAGGGCTCAAAGCTCTTCACCCTAAATCTAACCCAATTGCAAGAAACACATCTCCCAGATGTGGGAAAATTAGAACACTAATGCATTGTTGGTGGAGTTGTGAACTGATCCAGCCATACAGGAGAACAATTTGGAACTATACCCAAAGGACTATAAAACTGTGCATGCCCTTTGATCCAGCAATACCACTTCTAGGGCTGTATCCCAAAGAGATTTTTCTAAAAAGGGGAATAGAACTCACATGTACAAAATATTTATAGCAGCTCTTTTTGTGGTGGCAAAGAATTGGAAATTGAGGAGATGCCCATCAATTGGGGAATGACTGAACAAATTGTGGTACATGAATGTAATGGAATGCTATTGTGCTATAAGAAATGGTGAGCAGACAGACTTCAGAAAAACCTGGAAAGACTTGCATGAACTGATGCTGAGTGAAGTGAGCAGAACCAGGAGAACACTGTATGCAGTAACAGCCACATTGTGCCATAACGAACTTTGATAGACTTGGCTCTAATCAGCAATGCAATAATTTAAGACAATTCCAAAAGACTCATGATGGAAAATGCCATCCACATCCAGGGAAAAAACTATGGAGTCTGAATGCAGATCAAAGCATACTATTTTCTCTTTTTTGGTTGTTGCTTTTGTGTTTTCTTTCTCATGGTTTTTCCCTTTGCTTCTGATTCTTCTTTACAACATGACTAATGTGGAAATACGTTTAATATGATGATACATGTTTAGCCTATATCAGATTGCATGTCATCTTGGAAAGGGGGGAGGGGAGGGAAGAGGGGAAATTGAGAACTCAAAATCTTATAAAAGTGAATGTCGAAAGCTAAAAATTAATTAAAAAAAGAAGAGCATCGCCCTCTACTGGTCACACAGCAGAACTACATGAAGGAGGCCAAGTGAGTAAAACCAGTAATGTGGAAGGTCTCTAAAAATGGATGATCAAATCCATCTGAAACCAATGGCCCAAAGGCCCATACTCTAGCATTACATGAACTTGCACCAATCTTGGTGGCTAATCCAGATAACCATATTGCTCTTTGATTAATTATGCTCCCACCCAGTTTACTCTGGGAAATATCTAATATCTCGTTTTGAACTCCAAGTAATGAGTAAAGGGACCACAGTTCCTGCATAAGTTTCCTGCATAAATACTCAAGGTAACAATAGGTAAATAGGACACAAATCGTCTTTATTCCACCCCACATAAAATGCAGAAACACATACAAGGGCTCACAACAATCCATAAACAATGCAGCAAAACACATGAAGGACTCATACAGCCCATAAATAATCAATACATTTCTCTCTACAAATCTCACTTTCCAAAGGGTCCTAAAGTCCTCCATGCTCATAGTGCAATTTTGCGCATTAGACTACCTCTGGAAGGGAAACGAAGGTAAGGTAGCTACTTGACATAGCAACTAATCCAGTTTCAATTCAAAGATACCTAGAGATGTGTGACCTTAAGGTATTTGGTTCTTTTCCCTACTCCCCCCATAGGGCTACTAGACAGGACCCCTCTTCTTTATCTGATCCCCATTAACTGAATAATAATAATAATAATACATACATATATAATTATATAGATACATATCTGTGGTGTATAAAGTCCAAGTCCCTTTTTTCTTCTTATCTTGGACTTGGTCCACCTCAAGTCCTATGGCTATGTACATAATCCTCTTACCTCTCCAAGAAGTCTCTTCCCAGGAACTCCCTTTCTCTCTGTGGAAGACTAGATTCCAGGACTTTTGACCTTGAGATTTCTAGTGAAAAACCTCCACAGGCAGGCCCTGCTCAGAAAAAAAAAAAAAAACCTCCCCCTTTTCTTTCTGGAAATCTAGATTCTGGGATCTAGAGCTGAACTGAACTCCTTCTCTGACAATTGCATGGGAACCACTTGTTCTCAACCATGTGGCCATTGTAAAGTGAGGGATGAGGAAATCACATGACCATGCCTATGATATGGCAGCAATCTAGGCATTTGTATTGGCAGCATCCAGACCTAGCCCTGGAGAAACCATGTCAGGGGTACAAATACTCTGTTATGTGGTAGTCATGGAGAGAGGAGCCATGTAGCAAGAGTTCCTGAATGTCAACTCTGGAAGGAGTGTTTGAGTTATTTTTCAGGGGCTACCTTTCCAAAGTCCAAGAAGTTACCTTTTGAAAGGTCTAGAGAAGTGTTCAAGTGACTATAAAAGTTTATAGTTAAGGTATCAGAGAAAAGCATAGGAATGTTTTCATTGGTTTGTGGCATTAGATGCGCCTTGTTCATGCAAGAAAGATTTTGAGGGGCAGCTAGGTGGCACGGAGTAGAACAGTGGCCCTGGATTCAGGAGGACCTGAGTTCAAATGTGACCTCAGACACTTGACACACTTACTAGCTGTGTGACCTTGGGCAAGTCATTCAACCCCAATTGCCCTGCCTTCCCCCTTCAAAAAAAAAAAAAGAAAGATAGAATGGTTTTCTTCTTCGAGCTGTCACACTTTAGGAAGGATTAATAAGCTGGTGAATGTCCTTAAAAAGCCAGCTAGAATGGGGAACACCCCTGAGTCCATGTCTTATGAGGATTAGCTGGGGGGCTTTGGCTGGAGAAGATGAGATTTAGGGGGAGAAATGAGATTTGCCTTCAAGTATTTGATAGGTTCTCGTGGAGAAAAGAGATGTGATGTGCTCTAATTGGCTCCAGAGGAAAGGAAGGAAACAAGCATTTATTGTTGTTCATGTTGAGTCATTTCAGTTTTGTCCCACTCTTCATGACCCCATTTCGGGTTTTCTTGGCAAAAATACTTTAGTGGTTTGCCATTTCCTTCTACAGCTCATTTTACAAATGAGGAAACTGAGGCAAACAGCATTAAGTGACTTGTTCAGGGTCACACAGCTAGTAATTATCTGAGGCCAGATTTGAACTCATGAAGATGAACCTTTCTGATTCTGAGCCCAGTGATCTATCCACTGTACCATCTAAGTGCCCATTTATTAAGCACCTGCTATATGCCAGGAGCTATAGGATATTCAGAGAAGACTGGCATCTCTGGTGTGAGGGCCACTGAGCCCTTTTCAGGACTACTCATCCACCTTTGCTGTCCACCTGCTTCACCCAACTCTCACCTGTGGCTCCAAGAAGCTTTAGCATGTTCAGTGGCCACCCCAGTAAACTGTTTCACAGACGGGCTAAATGAGGCTGAGGGTAACCAAGAGGTCTCAAACCTGCAGGTGAGCTAGGCATGGGAAGACTTCCCCTGGCAGAATGGGCAGATGAGAACGATTTGCTCCAGTGACCACAAAGTCACCTGAAGCAGGTGCTATGGAGCACTTAGAGCTTGTTCAAACATCAAAGACACCAAAGTCATCCACCACATCCTGAGCAATAGCCAGTCATCTTGACTTTTGTCTTGATGCTGGACTTCAACGATTCTGGAAGAGATTGAGGCCAATAGTTACATGCACCTCTGCCTCATTTAAATCCATTTTGGTTGGTTGGTTCTTGTCCTTCGTTCTTGAAGAGGACCGAAATGACATCACTATGCTAGAGTCAAGTTTCAATGTGTCCAACTGTGGTTGATCAGACTAATAGAAGCTTGGAATGCTCTACCCACAGGTCAGGCACAAATAGTCCATGTGAACATTTGGGGTGGATATTCTAAATTTGTGCATCCTGCGTTTCCTTTGAGCTGTTTCAATTCTGCTTTGCTCATACAGCACAGCACTTTCTCTGACGTGGGCATGCCACGCTGAGCGGTCCTGTGCCAATGTCTCACATATCACACAATCAATTCCTAAGTTCTTGAGAGAGACCTTGAGAGTGTCCTTGTATTGCTTCTTCTGACCACCATGTGAGCACTTGCCCTGTGTGAGTTCTCCATAAAATAGTCTTTTTGGCAAGTGTACATTTTGCATTCAAACAATGTGGCCAGCCCATCAGAGTTGTGCTCTCTGAAGCAGAGTCAATTTATGTGCAAGTCAAAAGATATCACCCATGATATTTTACCATTTTTACCTACCTCAAAGTCTTGTGGCAACAGGCAAGTGACAAAGCAGCAGGTGTGGATACACTGGGAGCTGTAGTCACAACCCTGCCCACAGGCAGCCAAGGCCATACAGTCATCTTCTCACCAGACTAAAACAACAGTAGAATTCAACAATCCCTTGGGCATCTGAGCAGCCTTTTTTAAGGAGCTCACTGCTTACCTCCTGGCATGAGGAAGGGGCTAGAAAATGTGCCCTAAATTCACCCAACCCTAGCCTGCTTGCCGCAGCAGGTGGAGATCCCACCTTGTGATCGAAACATACAAAAAAAGTATGAAAACTTTTGCAAAGATGATTCTACTCACCAACAGTGCATGGAATGTGCACATTCTCATAGATAAGACAAAATCCCATAGACCTGAAAGATGAACAGCTCTCGTTTCGAAGGAACTCGGAAGGTATTGCATCCAAATAGCAGCCCTGACCCTGAGTGAAACAAGGCTGGCAAATGATCCAGGAAACTGAATCACTACCATTTGAATTGCCTCAGGAAGATTCTGCAGATCACCTGGCAAGATAAGGTCCTGGACACTGAGGTCCCTTCTCAAGCTGAACTGCCAAGCATTCGAACCCTACTGCAAAGAGCACAACTCTGATGGGCTGGCCACATTGTTCGAATGCCAAACACACATTTGCCTAAAAGACTATTTTACAGTCAATTCACACAAGGCAAGTGCTCACATGGAGGTCAGAAGAAGAGATACAAGGATTCAAGGTCTCTGTGAAGAACTTTGGAATTAATTATGAGAAATGGGAGACCCTGGCACAGGACCATCCAGCATGGCATGCCCACATCAAAGAAAGCAGAATTGCAGTAGCTCAAAAGAAACATGAAATTTAGAGGCAGGCATGTCCACTCCAAATGTTAATATGGACTATTTGTGCCAAACTTATTATTGAGTCTTCTGAGCTTATATTGGTTTGATCAGCCACAGTCAAACACACTGCACCTTGACCCCAACATAGTGATGTCATTTTGTTCCTTTTCAAGAATGAAGGACAACAACCAACCATATAGGTGCCAGGCAATGTGTTAAGAACTTAACTAACAGCCTCATTTCTCAAACATACAGAGAACTGAGTCAAATTTATAAAAATAAGAGCTATTCCCCAATTGATAAATGATCAAAAGATATAATCAGTTTTCAGATGAAGTAATTAAAGTTATCTATAGCCATAGGAAAAAATATTCTAATGCAGTATTGATTGCAAAAATGCACATTAAAACAGTTCTGAGGTACTACCTCATAGGTACTACCTATTAGATTGGCTAATAGGACAGAAAAGGCAAATGACAAATGTTGGAGGCAACGTGGGAAAAATGAGACTTTAATGCACTGTTCGTAGAGTTGTGAATTGATTCAACCATTCCACAGAGCAATTTGGAACTATGCTCAAGGGGCTATAAAACCATGTATACCCTTTGACCTAGCAATACCACTACTAGAGCTATATCCTAAAGAGATTTAAAAAAAAAAACAAAAAGGGAAAGGACCTATATGCATAAAAATATCGATAGCAACTCTTTCTGGGGGTAGAGAATTAGAAGTTGAGGAGATGCCCATCAATTGGGGAATGGCTGAACAAGTTGTGGCATGTGATTATGATGGAATACTATCGCACTATTAGAAATGATGAGCAGGATGCTCTCAGAAGAACCTGGGAAGACTTACCTGAACTGATGCAAAATGAAATGTACTATGCACAAAGAAACAGTAATATTGTAAGATGACCAGCTGTGAATGAGTTGGCTATTCTCAGCAATATGATGATCCAAGCAACTCTGAAGGACTCATGATGAAAAATGCTATCCTTCCCCAGAGAAGGTGTTTGAATACAGATTGAAGAATACTTTTCTTGACTTTATTTTTCTTGAGTATTTTTCTTGTTTATGTTTTCTTTCACAACATGAGTATCAGGAATATGTTTCACATGAGTACACATGTATAACCTATTTGGAATTGCTTGCGTTCTCAATGGGGGTAGGGGGAGGGAGGAAGAGAGAATTTGGAACTCAAAGTTTCAAAAGCGAATGTTGAAAATTCTTTTGACACGTAACTGGGGAAAAATAAAATACTAAATAAAAGCTTTTAAAAAAGAACTTTACTAACATTTATGTAATTCTCACAACAACTCTAGGAGGTAGGTGCTATTATTATCCTCACTTTACAGCTGAGGAAACTGAGGCAAACAGAGGTTAAGTTGTTTGCCCACGGTCACAGAACCAATAAGTATCTGAGGCAGGATTTGAACTCAGGTCTTCCTGAGTTCAGGCCCAGGAATCTATATACTGTACCACTTTGCGGCCTACCCAGAACTAGGAACAATGGGTAGAAATTACAAATTAACAAAGTTGAATATAATGTAAACAAAAACTTCCCAAGAATCTGAGCCATCCAAAAATGGAATGGATTGTCATAGGAGGTGGTGGGCTCCCCCTCACTAGAAAGCTGCAAGCAAAGACTGGTTGGATACTTGGTGGGTATAATTATAGAACATTGAGTTTAGAGCCTGTGTTTGTATCACCAGAACTTAGCATAGCATATGGCAAATGATAAGCATTTAATAAATGCTACCATTCACTCATTCATTCATTCATAATGGTCAATCAATCAATAAACATTTATTAAGCTCCTACTATGTGCCAGTCACTAGGGATAAAAAATCCAAAGTGTAACAAACCCCAAAGTGAGACAATCTTTTCCCTCCAGGAACTTATATTGATAAGGATGATGATGATGACAAAGAAGAAGAAGAAGAAGAAGAAGAACAAGGAGTAGGAGGAGGAGGAGGAGGAGGAGGAAGAAGAAGAAGAAGAAGAAGAAGAAGAAGAAGAACAAGGAGGAGGAGGAGGAAGAGACAAAGAAGGAGGAGAAGGAGAAGGAGAAGAAGAAGGGGAAGAAGAAGAAGAAGAAGAAGAAGAAGAAGAAGAAGAAGAAGAAATTGACGATGGTGATGATTATCGTAATCAAGATCATGACAAATCATGATGAGAATGATCAGGGATGAAACTCCCTCTACCAGTGCAGATTAAAACTCCTTGATACCTCCTCATCCTATACACTAATTTTCAAGTTTAAGTCCTTCTGAAAATCTTCTAAAGAACCACTCAATGCAAGCCCTCCATCATATAATAGGGAATGAGGAGAGTGGGGAGGTAGCAGGAATAGGTAAAAAGGTCTGGTGTGGAAGTAGAGAGAGTCAGAAACAGGGCCAGGAGGGGCTGGCCTGGGGGACTCCCCAAAATGGAGACACCAAAAGGACCTCACTAATGGAAGACAGCAAAAATTATATGGATTGAAGAGTCCTCAGCAACCATCTAGTCAAACTCTTACCTGAATAAAAAGCTCCCTCTCTGACGAATGATCATCCAGCCTTTCCTTGAAGACCTTGAAGCAAGAGGGAACTTACCACGTCTCCGGTTTGGGATGGCACTAATTACTGAACAGTTCTTCCTCAAATCACCCCTCAGGCTGTCCGGTTGTTTTAATTTCTGCTTCCTGTTGTGACCCGCCCAACTCTTTTTGTGGCCAGAGAAGACCACAATAATGTCTTTAAATCACATAAGATAAGCTATCTACATCTACATGTATATATATATTCACACAGATTACATGTATATGTTTTAATAACTTCTGTTTTCATTTCCCCTCCCCACCCCTAACTATAATACTCCCTTGTAACAAGGAACAACAAGCAAGAGACACTGCCCAATAGAGCTACCGAATCTGATGGTGTAGGCAACATTCCATCATACCCTTGGTCCCCGCCCCCACACCTGTACAGAGAGGAAGGAAGTGTGTCCTCAGGGACCAAGACTGAGTTCAATCACTGTTTTCATTTTCATCGCTGTAGTCATTATGAATATTGCTCTCTCGTTTCTGCTTCCTTCACTCAGCATCAGTTAATACAAGAATAGGCTATAATTAAGCCCTGAATTATATGGTGTGACCCCACAAGGTACTAAATATAAGTTCAAAGGAGATAGGAGTTGAATGAAGGCTGGAGCACCTTGGGAAGGTTTAATGAAGTAAGTGGGCCTTGAATAGTTGGTTGGTAGGATTTGAAGAGGCAGAAAGGAGAGTATACAAATTCTCTGTAGGAAGTCACAAAGGACCAGGTGGCAGGTGGTCATCCATCCATCCATCCATCCATCCATCCATCCATCCATCCATCCATATCCACCCATCTGTTGAGCAGAGGGAAATGTGAGGCTAGCTAGTAGCAAAGTACAGAGAGGCCATGGACCTAGTCATGGAAAGGATCTTAGCCATCAAATGCAATCTCCCTCATGAGGAAACTGGGGATCAGAGAGAAAAAGTTACTTTCCCCAAGGTCAAACAAGTAATACTTTTTAAACTTTCTTCTAACATCCACAAGGATACCCACCAATCTAGTGCTCTGGCTGTCCCTCACTCTCGCCCCATGACCAGCTCATCTTTTCTTTCTAATATACAATTCCTTGATGGCAGGTGATGTGTCACCCCACATCAAATGTAATATGTTGAAAACCAAAATCCCATCTGGTCATAAATTTCCCTTTCCCCTCCCAATATATCAAAGTCATAGTCAAAGATACCTCCAGTCTCCCATTTAACCAGTTTTGAAACCTTGGCATCACCTCTTACTCAACCTTTTTCTTCATCCCCCACATCCAGTCAGGTGGCCATCGATGGTGTTCTGTTCATTTCCCCTACGTAATGGATTATCCATCCATCTTTTCTTTCTTTTCTTCTTTTTTAAACAGAGAGAAATAGCAGATTTTCTTAAATTTCTTTCAGACCACTGCCATCTGATCTGTGGTAAATATCACTAAACATGGGGTATTCCAGGTTTGTTTTTTTACACCTGTGCAGTTTGGTAGAGTAGAACAAGTGCTTGATTTGGTGTCTGGAAGACCCGGGTTCACCTCCCACCTTTATCATTTACTTGCTATGAATCATAGGCAAGCTACTTAACCTATTGGAGCCTCAGTTGCCTTAGCTATTAAATGGGATAATAATTCCCATAGAACCTACCAGCTGTTGGGAGGTTACAATGAGATCATGTCTCTAAAGCACTGTGTAAACTTTAAAGGATTATATAGGCAGCCAGGTGGCTCAGTGGATAGAGCACTGGGCATGGAGTAAAAGAAAAAAAAAAAAGGGCTGAATTCTAATCCTACCTCAAATATTTCCTTTGCTGCATGATCCTAGGTAAGTCCCTTCATTTCTCTCTGCTTCAGTGTCCTCATCTGTAAAATGGGGGTGATAATAACACCTACCTTCCAGGGTTGTGGGAAGGACAAAATGAGATAATATTTGTAGAGCGTGCAAAGTTTAAAGAACTATATAAATGCTAGTGATGATGATGATGATGGTGACGATGATGACGATGATGATGACGATGATGACGATGATGATGACGACGATGATGATGATGATGCAATTTCTAGTCTTGTAGAGCTTCCTGGGTTGTGGAGGGGTTAAGTGACTTGTCCAGTGTCACGCAGTTAGCACGCGACAGAGGCAGGACTCGGACCCTGGTCTTCCTGACTTTGTGGTCATCCAACTTTTCTTTGAAGTCTTGCAGTGAGTGGGAATTTACTGCCTCCCCAAGCAGCACATTCCGGTCTGGGACAGCACTAATTTACCAGATGATTCTTCCTTACATCACCACTCAGTCGTTATAATCTCCATTTTTCTTAATTACCAGCCCAGCTCTTTTTGTGCCCAGACAAGACCTCGATAATGCCTCGATGACATCATGTAAGAGAGGCTATTCACATATACATACATATATGTATATATATGCATGGCTGTTTTAATGTTTAGCTTTTGCCCTTTATTGTACACTCATTTCCCAAAACACTTCCCTACCCCTCAATTATAATATTCCCTTGTAACTCCAGCATGTCGAGTGGACTTTTGAGAGAACGTGAATGAGAGTCATGGGCTACAATCTGCATCGTAGGAGGGAACTCTCATATTGATGTGATTGCAAATCCATTTGAGTATTTTGTTGAATCGATGGAAGCACATCCAAGTAGAAAAGTCTAGCAGTCAGTGGGAGGTACTGAATTATGACAGTGGACAGCTTATTGAACTTGAGATCAGGAGACCTATGTTCAGCTCTAAGAGGTTCACTGAGTGTGTGTGTGTGTGTGTGTGTGTGTGTGTGTGGCAATCAGGGTTAAGTGACTTGCCCAGGGTCTAGTAAGTGTCTGAGGTTGGATTTCAACTCAGATCCTCCTGACTCCAGGGACTCCAGGTCTATCGGCTTTACAACCTAGCTGCTTCAGCTTTCTATCTTCGTGGCCTTGCCTTGGGCCACATTCTATTTAAAAATAAATTCTGAAGATCCTTACCCTAACTCCTGCACTCACAGATGAGTCTTAGGTCTTAGAGTGATGCACTTTTTTTTTGGAGCGTGGAAGGCAGGGCAATTGGGGTTAAATGACTTGCCCAAGGTCACACAGCTAGTAAGTACATCAAGTGTCTGTGGGCTGGATTTGAACTCAGGTCTTCCTGACTCCAGGTCTGGTGCTCTACTCACTGCACCACCTAGCTGCCCCACATGCTGCATTCTTAAGTTTAATTTGAGGACAGAGAACTGACCCCGAGTTAGGAGGACCTGAGTTCAAATCTGTCCTCAGACACTTAATAGCTGTGTGATCCTGGGCAAGTCACTTAACCATAATTGCCTCTAAAAAAAGAAAGAAAGACAGTAAAGTTTAACCTGCATTGTTAACATATTCTCCATCTTTTTCTAAAGTCTAAAGTATTTAGATTATAAGCTCCTCAAGGACTGGGCCTGTCTTTTGCCTCTCTTTGCATTCCTTGTGCCTAGCACAGTGCTTAGAACACAGTAGGTGCTTAATAGATGTATTAATTTACTGAGAGCAATCAACAAAACAATAAATCAAGCCCAGATTTCTAGCCTTTGCCAATTTCTAAAGTATAAATGCTCACACTGAAAATTGTACCATCAGCTCGAACCAGCACACCCCTGCTTCCCCCAAGGATTCAGGGATGATTCCTTAATGCGAGTCCACCCTTAAGGAGCTTTTAGAAAGGGATTATCACTAAGGTGGTGCTGTAAGAACAGTTGGTACAAGAGCATTCCCCCCAGAAAGTTTGCATCACACTCTCCCACAAGTACATATAGAGTCCAGGAGAAAGTGAGGTTATGTTTGGAGAGCACATGGGCTGAAGGGGCAACTCAGACTGGCTCCTGGTCTGATCGCCTCTCTCCCATCTGTGCGGTGCTCAAGAAGCTTTCCTTACACATGATCTAATTTTTGTGTTGGGCCCCTTTTGGGGTCACAAATCCAGGTACAGTTTGTCCTTGGTGTCCACTGCAGACACTGACCTTAGCTGATCTGGGAATGCCTCAAGGGACTGACTGATGGGAAGATGGAAAGTGTGTCATCCTCTGGACCGTCTAGAGCTCACAAGGTCCTCCTCTATCCAGTTAACTTGGGGAACAAGACCCAGAACATGGCCTCTCTTCCCCCCTCCTTCCCCCCACCCCAGAGAGTTCTGACTCAGGAGTTTTACCCAAAGGCCACACTTGAGCCAGTCTCTTGAGTAACTCCAGTTGTTCTAAACAAACTTGATAATTTATAGAGTACCCGAGAGAGTGATCATGTTTCATGTTTCCTTCTCCTATCAGAGCAACATTTCTGAGCTTCTTCATTCCTGTTCCAAAGGTTTGTCACACTTGGCCCAAAGCAAGGGGTCAAAACCTTTTTTGTGTCACAGACCCCTTTGAAAGTCTGGGGAAGCTTATGGACCCTTCCTCAGAAGGCTGTTTGTAAATGCCTAAAATAAAATACAGAGAATTACAAAGGAAACAAATTGTATAGAAATACTATTATCAACTGTTTTTTAAGTTCAGAGACACCAGGTTGAGAATCCCTGGTCTTGAGTTATACTAAAGCCTATGATTGAGATTGAGTGATCTTTTTTTCCCACCTGGTAAAGGGAGCAGGACAGTTTCTCATTTACTTTATTTTTTTTCCTCATTTACTTTAAGTGGGGCAAGTGATGAGCGATGAATCATGAGTAAATCAGTCAATCCCACCTTTACAGTAAAATCACAGTGACCTAACTAGCTCTCCAAAGCCCTTTCCAAATTGAAATCTTATGATGATCACTATAGATTTTTAAAGTCATTGGCAAAGAACAGGTGACAAGCTGAGCCCCTGAACACAGGGACAAGGACCAAACTTTCAGGAGCAAACAGTCTGCATAGGGAGTGGATGGAGAAAGAGAATGCATGACAAAAATCAGGGCAAGAGGAGGCCAGCAAGACAGAGGAACCAGGAGAGACAGAAAAAGAGTCACGTCATGAGAGCCAAAGGAAGGAAGTTGAAAGGAAAGGATGGCCACAATATTCTGCCCTGGTCAGACTGGAGCCTTGGGTTTCGGTTCTGGGTCCCATATTGAAAACTGACCAACTTGTAGGGCATCTAGACAAATGCAGTCAGGCTAGTGGAAGACCTTGTGATCGTGCCACAGGATAATCAACTGAAGAAAGTGAGAATGTTTAGTGGAGAAGAGAAAATACAAAGGGGAGAAGGGGGAAATGATAGCTGTCTATCCACCGAACCGTGGAAGAGGAATTAAATTTTTCCTGCTTGGCCACCAGACAGCCGACCTAGGAGCAATAGGTGTGCGGCACAAAGGAAAGAGAACTGGATTTGAAGTCGGAGGAGCTGGATGCAAATCCTGGCTCTACCACTTATAACTCCCATGGCACTGGGCAAAACAGCCACTTCCTGTGATCTTCAAGTTCCTTATCAGTAGGCAATTGGACTAGACGAGCTCTCACGTTCTTTCCAGCTCTAAGATCCAAAGCTGCAAAGAGACAAATTTAGGTTTGGTATGGGGGAAACTTCCTAACAATGAGTTATTCTGAAGAGGAATGGACTGCCTTGGGAGGCAGTGGGTTCCCCCTCATTAAGTGTGGTGACCACTTGGGTGTAGAGAAGATCTTTATTCAGTGATCAGCTAGCAAGATAGCATCTGAGTGCCCTTTCGGGTCTGATATTTTGTGATGTGCACAAGAGGGACCAAGGAAAATCAGAATCACTTTTGCCTCTGATATTCCAAGATCTGAGTCCTCTTCTAGTTACAGGACTTGTTGTATTGGTGCCAGGCTTAGTGCCAAGAACAAGTCACTCCATCTCTTGGCTCTGGGCATTCTCTCTGACTGTCCCCCGTGTCTGGAACTCTCTCCCTCCTCTGCAATGACTGCTGACCTCCCTTGCCTTCCTTTAAAACCCAACTAAAATCCCACCTTCTACAGGAAGCCTTCCCCAACCCCTCATATTTCCAGGGGACTCTCTGCTTAGACTGGCCCATTGCAGCTCAGAACTCCCAGGTTCAAGAGATCTACCAGCCTCAGCCTCCCCAGTAGCTGAGATGGCAGGCATTTGCCATAACGTCCAGCGTTCCATTGATTTGTAATAATTGTGGGTATGACTGAAGTGGCAAAATATCCTAACAGGAAAGTGCTGCTCCTCGCCACCCAGGGAAGATTGATGGAATGATGGGATCTCAAGGGCCAAACCTGTGGAAATTAGATATGAAAGTCACACAGCTAGAGCTAAATTCCAAAGTACAAAAGGACCAAATGACTCCTAGGTTGCATCATATTTGTCATTTCCTATAGCATAGCAATATTCTATTACATACCCATTGCTGTTGTCCAGTCACGTCTGGCTCTTTGAATCCTCCCAGTTGCTCAGGCTTGCAGCCCAGGAGTCAGCCTGGATTCCTCACTGTCTCTCCTCACCCCCCACAAACCCCGGCCCCGGTCCCCCCATGTCCAAGCTGTTGCCAAGGCTTGTAAATTTCACCTTAGCATCATCTCTCCAACACACCCCTTCTCTCCTCTGACACTGCCCCCATCCTGGTGCAGACCCTCACCTCACACCTGGACTATTTCCATAGCTGCTGGTGGGTCTGCCTGCCGCAGACCTCTCCCCACTCCAATCCCTCCTCCATTCGGCCACTAAAGTGATGTTTCTAAAGTACAGGTCTGGTCATATCATCCCCTCCCCCCACACTCAACAAACTCCAGTGGCCCCCTATGACCTCCAGGACCAAATATAAAATGCTCCGGCATTCAGAGCCCTTCATAACCCAGCTCCCTCCTACCTTTTCAGTCTTCTTACCTTACTCCCTAATACATACTCGTAGATCCAATGACACTGGCTGTCCCGGGAATAAGACAGGCCATCTCTAGGTTCTGGGCATTCCCTCCAACTGTCCCCCATGCTTGGTACAACCCTCCCTCCTCTACTCCACCTACTGACCTCCCTGCCTTCCTCTAAATCCCAACTAAAATTCCACCTTCTACCGGAAGCCTTCCCCAACCCCTCTAAATTTCAGTGCCTTTCCTAAGTTAATCATTTCCTTTTAATCCCATGTATAGTCCTAACTGAGCATTTCACCGGGGTCTAGGGAATGGAGGGCGGGGTAGGGGTGGAATGGAGCATTTTCTCCCCTCCCAATGAAGTCCACCAGGCTTCGATGGAGCTTACCTTTGAGAACAAAGAGCCTAAACCTGGGAACTTGATTTGTGTTAGTGGCCGCCAGGAAAGATTCCTGAGGAAGGAGAGACTAGTTGATAGGCAAACTCCCCATCTGGCAGAAAAGGGATTTGGGGCCATTTCTTCTGATCTTAATCTACAGGATGACTCAAGACTGTTTTTTTTTTTTTAAACTTCCTAAGGACCTCTTCATTTGGTGAAGGGAATAAGCATTTATATAGCACCTACTATCTGCTAGGCACTGCTCTAAGCATTTTACAAATATTTCACAACAATCTTAGCATCACTATTTTACAGTTGAAGAAACTGAGGCAAACAGAAATTAAGTTACTTGCCCGAGGTCACACAGCTAGGAAGTGTCAGAGGTCATATTTGAACTCGGGTCTTCTTGACTCTAGGCCAAGCATTCTATCCAACTGGCACCACCTAACCGCCTCTAGTTTGTCTAGGAAATTACTGTATTCCTTACACTTACACCAAATATTTAAAAAGAAAAAGAAAAAGAAAAAGGGGAAGAAGAGAAAAAATCAGCAAAATCAATCAATATATAGAAAAAAATGGCTATCATATGCAATGTTCCATAGCACTTTCCCAGCTCTGCAGAGAACCGGGAGGAGGGATTTCTTTGTATCTCTTGTCTGGGGCATGCTTTATTTTGTAAACTTGCAACATTCATTTTTGATGGTTTTGTTGCTGTTCTTTCGATTTACATTGTTGCATCCATTGTGTATATTGTTTTCCCAGCTATGCTTACTTCACTTTGCATCTGTCAGTTCATGTAAGTCTTCCCATGATTCTCTATATTCATCATATTTGTCATTTCTTATAGCATAGCAATGTTCTATTACATACATCTACCATAATTTGTTTCCATTCCCCATTCTATGGGCATCCACTTTGTTTCCAATGCTTCAGTATTGAAAAAAAAGATATTATAAATATTTTGATGTGCCTGGGCCTTTATCTTTATCAGTAATCTTTTTGGGGTAAATATATGCTTAGCAGTGTCATCTCTGGGCAAAAGAGTACAAGAGATTTTAGTTACTTTATCTGTGTAACTCCAAACTGTTTTCCAGAAAGGCTATACTGATTCACAACTTCACCAACAATGCATTGGTGTACCTCTCTTTCCATAAAACTCCAATATTTCCATCTTCCCATCTTTTGCCATCATTTCCAGTTTGCTGGACATAAGAGGTTTCAATGCCTTTTTACCTAGTCTGCATGTGACATAGGCTCTCTATATATATACATTCACATTAAATATATTTTCACATTAGTCATGTTGCAAAGAAGAATTAGAACCAATGGAATGAACCACGAGAAAGAAGAAACAAAACAAAACAAAAAAGAGAAAGAACAAATAGTATGATTCAGTCTATATTCAGACTAATGCTTTCCTCTGGATGTGGATAGCCTTTCCATCATGAGCCTTTTGGAGTTGTCTTAGAACCTTGCATCGCTGAGAAGAATCAAGTCTAACAAAGTTAAGTCATCGTACAGTGTGGCTGCAATGTTCTCCTGGTTCTGCTCTCCTCACTCAGCATCAGTTCATATACATCTTTCCAGGTTTTTCTAAAGTTTGCCTGCTCATTATTTCTTATAGCACAATAGTATTCCATTACATTCGTGTACCACAATTTGTTCAGCCATTCCCCAGTTGATGGATAGAATCCTTCATTTCTTTGGGGACTCAGGTCAAGTACTAATTTCTACATTAAATCTTTCCTGATCCTTTCAGATGTTAGTGCCCCTGCTCCCCAAACTATATTCTATATATTTTCATTTTTGTCTTTGTGGTTTCCCCTGAGAGAAGGTAAGATCCTTTAAAGGAAGAAATTGTTTCATTTTTGTCTTTGTATTCTTAGTGCATAGAAGTGTCTGGCACATGCTTAAAAAACCCTTACTGATTGATTAGATCAATGGCCTCCAGGTAGGGACTGGGGCCTCACTGTAGTTGCAGCTGTAACGCCAGCTGATTTGTGGCCTGATGTCAAGGATATTCGAACTGCCTGTCAGAACATGGGAAAACAGATCACATTCCCTCCCTCTCTGCTGATAGTCATGGGGTTGTCTTCTACAAAATTGCAACTGCCTTTATCTCCCAGCACTCTGATACTCCCTTTACTCTTTGAACTAATCAAACCTGCTTCCCTGCTCCTTCTCCCCACCCTAGGGAGCTGAATGTTGGCCCATTAGGGCCAAACTACCACCACCCATAGCAGCTGAACAGGAGCTATTGGGAAAATTGCTCCCTTCCTTACTCCCTTGGCACCTCTCAGAGGTTAGGATCTGAGCTTGGGGCCAGGGAGCATCGGGTAAGAATCCCACCTCCCCCCTTTTTATTTTGGGTGGAACAGATTGAGTCAAGCATGGTGAGCAAGCATGGATGGGTGTGATCTACGTGGCAGAAGTAATATCATGATTTTGTCCCCAAACCCATTCATCTTCCAAACCTCCCTATTACTGCTTAGGATACCACCGTACTTCCAGTCACCAAGATTGGAAACCTTATCTTCAGTTCACTTCTCTCACCTGGAGGTCGATGTTTAACAACTGGCTCTCTGGGGAAAAAATAACTCGACACACACAACTAAATGACACATTAGTTTAACCTGCATTATTGATATTTTCTGCATCATTTTAAGTCTATGTAGTTGACAAAACAATGAATCAAGTCCTGATTTGCCATTTTTGCCAATTTCTGAGGTATAAATGAATGCTACCACTAAAAACTAAACAATCAGCTCTCACCAGTACAAGCTGGTTCGAGCACACCCCTACCCTTCACCCCATGTCCACATATCTAATCAGCTGCCATATCTTGGTTCTGTGTCTACATTTCTTTTATCTAAGACCTTCTTGCCTCTCCTATAACCAAAACTTTAGTTCAGATCCTCATCACTTCTGACCCAGCAGCATCCTCCTAGTGGGCTTCCCTGCCTCAGGTCTCTCTTCACTTTAGCCTCTGCTTCCTGTCAAAGTGACTTTCCTTAAGTGTAGGTCTCACCATGTAACCTCCCTATTCAGTAAACTCCAAAGGCTTCCTATTCATTCTAGGATCAAATATTATTTCATCTTTATTTCATAGTTTTAAATGTCTATTTTGCATGTTTTAAAATGTATATCATTTTTAGTATAGTAGTATGGGCATATAATTTGTAAACAAATATATGCATTTTGAGCTACATGACCAATTTCTTTTTTTTTTTTTTTTACTAATGGGGTGGCTTGGTCAAAATGTTTGGAGACCACTTAATTAAATTATTTCCAAGAAGAGGTTAATGGCTCTTAGAACCCTTCTAGGCAGTGATTCTAAGCTCCTAACACCGATTTTGGAGATAAGGAAACTGAGGCTCAGAGTGGTTAAGTGACTCATCCAAGGCCACACTGCTAGTTAATGGTGGATTTGAGGTTATGTATACAGCATAAGAAGGGCACCTAGGTGGTTCAGTGGATAGAATGTCAGACTGGAGTCAGGAAGACTTTTGACTTCCTGAATTTAAATCTGGCCTCAGACATTTACTAGCTGTGTGGACCTGGGCAAATCACTGAACTCTGTTTGCCTCAGTTTCCTCATCTGTAAAATGAGCTAGAGAAGGAAATGGCAAACCACTCCAGGATCTCTGCCAAGAAAACCCCAAATGCAGTCACAAAGAGTTGACCACAACTAAAACAACAAAAATAGGGGCATAGATTTAGAGCTGAGAGGGACTCAAGAAACCAACTAGTCCAACCCCCTCATTTCCTAGATGAACAAAAGTTCAAAGAGGTTTAATGTTTATACAAGTTCAAGCCTATGTTTATACAAGTAATAAGTAGCTGAGCTTGGATTTGGACATAGGTCCTCCGAGTCCAAATCCAGTATGTTTTCCACTGCACTACACTGCCTCTGTTTATTGATTTTGCCCACACTCATCTCTTCTGCTCCTCTCTAAAAGCACTTTGGATTTTGGTCTGGGCGTATAATTTGGTTGGTATAGGGAACTCCTGGTGTGGAAAAGCCCCTTCACTGGTAGAGACTAAGTAACAACTAGAGTGTTGCCTGGGGCCCTGAGAAGACCAGGTCACACAGCTCCCATGGGTCAGAGACTTGACCCTGGGGTCTCCTTGATTGACTCCAAGGCCAGCTCTCTATCTACTGCTCTATTATTCCTTCCCTCATGCATTGATCATGTGATACTCTCAAATATTCAGGTATATCTGTGTCATCATCATTTCAGGATTTCCTTCCAACAAAACAGATTGTAATGCATTCATACCTACCCATCTTGTGAGATTTTCACCCATGTCTTCCCAAAGGCTTATCACAGGTGGGCCATCCAATGTGCTAGACTAGAGATCTTCCTTACCTTTTTTTGGACCTATCAGAGGAGTTCTGGGGCCATTCGCCTGTTATATTCTCTTTCATACGATTGCTCCATGATATCCTTTATGTTCTTAGGAATTCCTCATTGGTTATATGGTACTCACACCTAGGTTTCAACCACCATGAACATTCAGTTGCTTCTGTGTGATTCATTTTTAGTTTTTTAGAGCGTCATATTCCTGGTTATTCTTCAGCCATACAGCGATTCCAGTAAATCATTTGTATTGTAAAGATGGCCCTTTGCTGTTATGGGAAGTTTGGGGTCAATTTCCCCAAACAATTCAGCCCACTCTCCTGGTTGTCAACTCTGGGCTCAGCTCATTTTCCTTCAGCACTCTCTGTCCCAGATGCACATACTGCAGGACAAGTTCTAGAAAATGTCCATAGAGATACATGTTGAATTCTGGGTCATTTGGTTCACCAAAAGAAAAAACGAATATTAATGCTGTATCTGAATTTTAGGCATAAAGTCTGCCAGAGGCAATTTCTATTAATTTATCATTATTCTAAATCCAAGTATTTCTTTTTTTTAAAACAAGTTTTGGCCAGTTTATTAAAGTATTCTTTTACAGTTTACTTCTCACTGGTCTGTTCTGGCATGCTTCTAATGATATCAGAATCACCTGGATCAATGATAGCCAGTGTACATACTCTGTAGTACTTCCCACATATCGTACCCAATTCAGTGTTATTGCCACGGTAGTGATGTATGTCAGTTTTGGCCAACATAGCGTAATATTCAGTCTCTGATTTCCTCAAGGCTGGGCAGTTGTTGGCTAAGAGGACCAATGTGGCTTTGCCTTGCCGCATCGTTTTCAGGGTCTGTTTGTAGCCTAGCATGTACTTGCTGCTTTTCATGACCAGCTGGAGCCTCAAGTTGATGGACTCCAGCAACTTTTTCGTCTTCTCTGCGACCACCATCTTCCTGCCTGCAATGCAGGAGGACCCTCAGCCAGACACCTGCTGCCAAGATGGCCGGGAAGCGAGAAAGGCAATCCAAGTATTTCTAGCTTAGAGAGGGCGATATCCAAACTGGCAGAGTCCTCTCACATATTCACACATGTCTGTCTAACACAAGCCATTTTGAAAAAGCATAGGAATCTTGAGGGGGCAGGAAGGTGGCAGAAGTAATATCTGCATAGTGGACAGAGGCACTACAATAGCGGATAGGGTGCCAGGCTGGGAGTCAGGAATACTCAGCTGTGTGACCCTGTTTGCCTCAGTTTCCTCATCTGTAAAATGAGCCAGAAAAGGAAATGGAAAACCACTTCAGTATCTCTGCTGAAAAAACCCCAAATGGAGTCACAAAGAGTCAGACACGACTGAAAAACAACTGAACGAGGAATCTGGAAAAGGAAAATGTTGCAGTCTGATAAAACACAGCTCACGGTTTCCCTTATATTTCTTCTAGAGTAACAATAATCAGTCTTTCCAGAGCTCTCCTAGAGTAACATTCTCCTAAAGCCTCTCAATTTCATTTTAATCATTCCCCTCAGGAACTCTCCCTTAGCTGGTTTCAGGCAACCTGAAATAATCAAAAGGACTTTTTTGGATGAACGAGGAAAGAGTGCATTGTCTTTGAGTGGGCCATAACTCTGCTTCCTTTAGGGGATAGAGAAAGGTGACCATAATGGTTACACTGGAGGTATTTCTCCTTCTAAGTCTAGTTCCCAGCCTTAATTCATTTTCTAGGTATCTTTCATTCTTGACTCATTACATACTAGCTTAAGAGAAAAGACTTGAATGGCAACCATTTTGTTTCCTGAGAAGTTTGATTAACTAGTGTAAGATTTCTTTCCTTAAGGTAAGGATTTTAGACTGAAGAAGTATTTATTTATTAATTAATGTTCTCAGGTGAATTAAAAGGAAGGTTTTAATATGTTTCCAGAGGTCTTTCCAGAGTGGATGGACAGGCCAAATTCCTTTGAGTCAAGCAGGAGTGTGCTGGTAAATGAGCTCTCAAAAAAAATGTATATACAACACACTTTAAAGTTTAACCTGCAATATTAATTAACACTTTCTCCTTAAGTCTAAATAATCAACAAAACAATAAATGAAACTCTTATTTGTAGAGTTTGCTGATTTCCAAGGTATAAATTCTCACATTGAAAATTGAACTGGTTCTCTCAAGCTTGATCTAGCTGATTCTAGCTGGTTCTAGACAAATCAACAAATATTTATTAAGTGCCTTCTATATGCTAGCATGTAGTGCCAGCTGTACATGTGCTAAGCACTGGGAATGCAAAGAAAATGAAAAGACAGTCCTTGCTCTCTAGGAACTCATAATCTGATAGGGGAGACAAGGTAAATGATTATACAATATGGGGTGAAACTAGGAAGCATAATTACTTGATTTCTTGTAGAAATTGTAGAAACCCTTCAGTCACCTGGTATCTTTAATATTAAAATATCCCCAACTCCTATATAAGGATGCAGTAAAGAGGTTTGTCTCATCCACTGTTAAAACAACTACTTGCTGCCCTTAGATGAGAGACCCTGCAGTTTTGTCTAAAAGGATTTCTTTCACAATTGTAAAAGTACTTGTTCTCTTCGTCTCGTCTCCTTGTCCTTGAATGGGGAATATATTCTTATTCCTAGAAACCAAGCCCCAGAGTTCATTGGCATGAGACACTCTCCTCGTTGGTGGAGATCAACCCATTTTCTCTGTGTGAGGGGCTGAGTAGAGTTGGTGAAGGCAGGAGAGAGGAGCGATTTGATCTCTTTACTCTCTTCTGGTTTTTCAGTCTCCTCATGTCTTCTGGCTTCCAGCTTCAACAGAGAAGATACATAATGCCAACTTCTCTTTAGGCAGATGAAAGGAGAAAAAGACACTGGAAAGAAGCCAGTATGAAGAAAGCTGTCAATGTCTATCATGTGCTTACCCCTAGCTTGCTACACTAGAGACTTTGGGGAATTTCCCTTTGGGTGAGTGAGATCTGGGGTTCTCAGTTGAGCTGTTACCTCGTTCCCAATGAAAGAATTTCTTTCCTCTTTATTGTCTGGTATATATTTTCATATGTATACTTTCTCTGAGTTATATTTTGCCATCAACTTGGATAGACTGGTTTCTTTGCTATTGGTTATGTGTGTTCATTGTGGCATTTGGTGAGAAAGGAAGTCAAGTCTTGAATATAAAGTTTAGGGCTTTCCTTTCCCTATTAAGAAAGAGAGATCAGGAGTTTAACTTGAATCTAAAAGTTATATCCCCTGGACTAATAACATTTAAGGGAGCAGACAGATATAATTCTAATGCAGTAATATCTCTCTCTCTCTGAGGAGACCAACATGACCAGCCTCAGGCCCCAACCTCTTGCTTCCCTTCCTGAAAGGAATTAAAGTCTACTTTAGAGAAGGGTAGGGGGAAGAGATACCACAGATGTCTATCCATTTGCCTCTCTGCAAGCCTTGCAAGGCACCTCATGCTACATTCCAATAACAAAGCCTGATATTTGCATTCCAAATATTCCCCTTTTCCCTTGACCTATCCCCTCTCATTCTCTCCTCCTCCCAGTAAAATGCTTTACTCTTCTGATCCTAAATTGCTGCAGAATGCTGTTTGATTGACTGTGTATACTAAATGGGCCTGAAAGGCTGTAAAAATACCGAAAATCTCTACCCTAGGAATCTGAATCTGTTATCAGCAGGGACAGATTCCTCAGCATGCTAATGAAACCTTTTGTTTTCAGTTTGGCCTCCTATCTTTGACCCACAGTCATTGGATCTTTCTCCACTGATAATTACTCTTGTACCCAGAGATTGAGGGAATTCTTCGATTGTAGAAAGAAGATATAGACTGAATAAACTGATGGTACTCTCAGAATAATAAGATTAAGTATGGGAGGAAGCCTTCTAGCAGAAGGTGAGAGTTTAACTACCATGGAAAGGACACCAGGGAAGCAAGGAGATGGAAATGAGGAAAGAGAGAATTCCAAGCATAGGGGACAGCCAGTGAAAATGCCCAGAGTCTGGAGATCAAGTATCCTGTGTGAGGAACAGCAGGGAAGCCAGTGGCACTGTATCATAGAATATGCGGAGGGGAGAACAGTGTGAGAAGACTGGAAAGCAGGAAGGGGCTAGGTTATGAATGGCTCTAAAAGTCAGAGAGAATTTTATATTTGATCCTGGAGTACACTGGGAGCCCTCAGAGTTTGTAGTTGTTACTGTCACTTGTCCTTTGTTCTCCAAGAGGTAAAGTCTTGACTCTTGCATGAATTGCATTCAAGTGAGGCAGAGCTTCAAAAAGTTATCAGTCTCACTGTCTCCACCAGAGTCAATGAAGGCCGGTGGCAAGACAAAAGTCAACTGCAGATGGACCAGGATGCAGTTAGTGACCTTGGCTTTTTCTAAATTAAGGTCTTTCCTAGGTCTCAGTTTGTCTGAGGCAACACCATTCAATGACTCTAGGTAAGAATTGAGAATCTATTGGATATGGGGCTAACCTGATCAGAACTGAGCTGGGGGAAAATAACTTTAACGGAGTGGAGGATGGACTGGAGTTGGGAGGGACCTGTGGCAGGAATACCAATCAAAAGGCTGTAGCAATATTCTAGGTGTGAGGTGATATGGAATTGCACCAGAGTGGCAGCAGTCTCAGAGGACAGAACCAGGAATATATGAGGATTGTTTTGAAGATAGAAATGACATAACTTTACAAGTGATTGGATGGGGGCAGGGTGGAGGAGGTGAGAGAGTGAGGACTTGAGGACAACACCTAGGTTGTGAACCTGGAAAGTTGACGGTGTCCTTGACAGTAATAGGGAAGTTAGGAAGAAGAGAGGTGTATGGGGGAGGGGGGGCAGGGAGCAATAATGAGTCCAGTTTTGTACATGCTGAGTTTAAGATGTTTATAAGACATTAAATTCCTGCCCAATAAGTAGTTGGAAATATGAGACTAGAGGTCAGGAAAGAGGTTAGAGCTGATAAACAGGTCTGAGAAATCACCTGAAAGGGATAAAAATGGCATCCATGAGAGATGATGACATCATCAAGAGGAATAATACAGAGGGAGAAAAGAAGAGGGCCCAGGACAGATCCTTGGGAGTCACCAACAGTAAGAAGATGCAACATGGATGAATAGGCAGCCCAGGAGACTGAGAAAAGCAGTCAGATAGGAGGAGGACCGAGAGAGTAGTGTCATGAAAACCTAGAGAGAAGAGATATAAGGAAGAGAGAGCATCAAAGGCTTCAAAAGGATCAAGAAGTATAAGAACTGGAAAAAAGTTCATTAGATTTGGCAAATAAGAGATACTTGGTAACTTTGGAGAGAGCAGTTTTAGCTGAATGATGAGTTAGAAGCCAGACTGTAGAGTTAAGAAGTAAGAAGATAGGAAGAGGAAGCAATTATTGTAGATGGCCTTCCTAAGGAATTGTTTTAACAATCCAGCTAGCAGCTTCTGTGGGGGTGCAAGATCCACCAACAACCAGCACCCAGAAAGCTGCCAACAGCACAGGTTCTTTTGATCTGCTTTAGTAAGGAAAGCAACTTTAAGGGGTTGACAACCTTACTTTAATTCAGCATACAAATATCATTCACTTAGTTCAGGGGAAAAAACCAGCACACTGAACTTCAGAGCAAAATAGAAACAAAGTACAAACATCAACAGACAGACCTTGTCTGATTCAAATCCCAATACATAGTTACCAGAGTTTAACAAAGTCTCAGCATCTGGGTTACAAGCTGGAGGGCCCTTAGCTACAGCTGCCCGGAGTCTCCGCATCAGCCCACTGGCATGAGTGAGAGCCCTAAACAAATTACAAACATCAACAGACAGACCAAATACAGATTCATAGTTACCAACATCTAGATTCAGCCTGGGAGCTCATAATGTGGGCTGACCCAGAGTCACTCGCGCCACCACTGCTGTGGTTAAGAGCTCCAAAGAAGAGAAAGCCAACCCCTGGTTTTATATCTTTTTCAGGGTCCAGGGTGAGTCACACATGCAACTCACCCAGGTGACCTAGAATTGTCACAAAGAGGCAACTTAAACCCATGTGGTCTAAGAGTCTCTGATGTCCCAAACCTATCACTCAAACTCATGTGTAAACTAGGCCCTCCCTTGGTTAGCCCCACCTGGGGCCCCACCTTGGTTACCAAGTCACACCCACATAGGTTTAGCACCTAACTGGGGTTTGGGCCTGGGGCTTAGCACCTAGTAAGACTCAAAGACACTTAATTAATCATTTAAAAACAGTAAGAAAGTCCCAACTCAATTGATATTACAGGAATTTGACCACAAAAGGGAAGAGAGATATTGGGATGATTCTTAATGGGGATGTATGGATCAAATGAGCATGGGGCAGAAGTGGGCATTTTTGTAAGTAGTAGGGAATGAAGATTCTTGAGAGAGAAGATGTCAAAGAATAGTCTGCTGGAGAAGACTGGGTAGAATGGGGTTACTTATAAATGCAGAGGGGTTTGTCTTGGAAAGGAGACGGGTCATCTATCCATATAAGACAGGAGTAAAGAAGGAAGTAGTGGCAGAAGACATCTAAGTAATGTGAAATGAGGAACAGAGGAGAAGATAGAGCCCTGTGAGAATGGCCTCCATTTTTTTTTCAATGAAATATGAGCCAACGTGCTTAACTGAGAGGATGGAGAGAGGGGGAGCCATGGGAAGTTTGAGGGGAGGATGAAAAGGTTTGGAAAAGCCGTTGTGGTAAGTGGGAATGTGACTTGACTAGGATCATCTCATCATGGTTAGGACCCAGTTGAGATTACATAGTATAAATTTGTTGTGGATCCACAGTTTCATGGTTTTTCCATCTTTATTCAGCAGCACATAAGTAGGAGCAAAGGGAGTATATTGTAGGAGTAATCTAAGACTAAAGCATGGCAAGAAAAGATGGGTGAAAGGGTGGGTGGCAAGGCACTTGAGAGAAGAAGGCAGTGTAGAGTTGACTTGGTTCAAGATAGGGAAGGGAGGAGAGTGTAGCTAGCGTAGAAGCAAGGGGTCTTTGTCCCACAGTACACACAAAGAATAGGATTTGGAGTTGCAAGGCAGAGAGGAAGGAGAAAAAACAAGAGATTATGATCAGATAAAGGAATTTCACAGTTTGTGAACATGGAAATGGAGCATTGGGGGTGACAGTAAGATGAAGAGTATGACTATCTCTTTGTATAGCTGAGGTGGGATAAAGAAGAACAGGTCATGGGAAATGAATAAGTTGAGGAACTGGGAGGTTAGGGTATATATGTATGATGAAGACCCCTAATATGAGGGCATTAGTTGGGGAGGACATAAAGGCCATGAGCCAGATGCTGACCTAACAGAGGAAGGAAGGAACATATCCTGGAGGTCTATAGATAATAGCTACCAGAATCCTGTTCGGGTGATAAATATGGAATTAATGAACATCAAAGGAGGAGGAAGAGAAATACTGAGTAACGGAGGTAGAGGGAGAGGCTGGAAGTGGTAATAAGCATGGAGAATTCCAATTCCTGCACTGCAACCAATGAGTTTGGGGCATGAGTGAAAGTGCCACTGATGTTGGAAAGGGTGGGCAGGGAAGATGAGTCATTAGAAAAAAGCCAAATAGATACAAGAAGATGGAAGGAGCGGAAAAAAAAAGCAGGTTTAAGATGAAAGTGAGTTGTTTTTATTTTTAATCTATGTAGCAGGCATTCTAGAGAGCACAATGGAAGGAGTGGGAAGCTTTAGAGTGTGAGGCTGGGGAGGAATGAGTTAAGAGGGAAGGGGCCTAGGAAGTAGGGGATGGGAATTAGGGTTTAAATGATGACAGCTGGGGGATTCAGAATCACTGGAATGAGGAGGGGATGAAGTATCAGGGATTACACACCTCTTTCAAGAGACTTCAATATTTTGTAGCTTTATGAAAGATCATCTGGAAACCAGAGCTTCTGCAGGACTTCATCATCTTTAGGGAATCTTTTGGTGTTATAGTTATCTGTGTCTTCTCTATCTACTAAGAAAAAAACACATCTTATTTTATTGTGAGAGGTATCTGGCTGTAATAGAAAGAGTATTGGACTCAGAATTAGGAGACCTGAACTTGAAACCTACATCATGTGATCATGGGGTCAAGTAACTTAAGTTTTTTATGCCTCAGTTTCCTCATTTGTAAAATGGGATTAATAAAAACTGTGGTAGCATTTTCTCTGTTTTTTTCTTTCTCGTGGTTTTTCCCTTTTGTTCTGACTCTTTCACAACATGACTAAGGTAGAAATATGTTTAATGTGATTGTACATGTATATAGTCTATATCGGATTGCTTGCTGTCTTGGGGAGGAGGTAGGGGACAGAGGGAGAGAGAAAAAAATTTGGAACTCAAAATCTGATAAAAGTGAACGTTGAAAACTAAAAAAAAAAAAAAAAAGCTGTAGTGGCTCTCTCACGAAAACTCTGGCAGGGAGAGAGAATGCCAGTGTTATGATATAACGACTTGGAGTCAGTGAGACCTTCTTTCAGAACAACCTCTGACACTGTGCATACTGAGCTACCTGATCTCAGTCAAAGCTTTCTTCTACCTTACAAAAGCTGTAACTAAAAAAGTGGAGCTATATCCTGCTCCTTTAGTCTCTGTGCTGAATGATGCCAGTTGGCTCCTGATTGGCCTGAGCTAGTTATGTGTTGTAGGGTGTCAAAATCAGAGGCCCAATGAGACTGTTTGAAAGCCTTTGGAGTCTATCTCTCCTTTCTCCATTAAATGATGCAATGCCTTGTGCAGAATATACTGGGTAGTTCCTTCCCCTAAGGCCCTAAAAGAACCTCATCTCCTGCACTAAAACAAGGAAGCAAATTTCCCCAGAGTGAAATTTACCAGGGTAAAAATCTGATTTCTACCACTTCCTAGCTGTGTGACCTTGCGCAAGTCATAACCTATCTGAGCTTTGGCTGCCTCATCTGCAATATGTACAATGACGAGGCATGAGGTCGGAGCTGAAGGTGAAACATCCCTTCCACCTCTTGGCAGAGAGGTTGGTGGGTAATAGGTGCAAAATGAGCCATCCACTTTCAGATAGATTCATGTATTGATCTGTTTTGCTTGATTATGGGAGGGTTCTCTTGTAAGCAGGCAAGTCCCTGGGAAGCATTAGTGATATAAAAAGAGAAAATAGCATCAATAAAACATTTTAAAAGAACAGAGCATTGCGAACATAAAATATTACCAAGAGTCTTGACAATTCTACTGTACCGTCACATCTGTCCCCTTCTCTCTGACATGGTCACCTCCCAGTCACAGCCCCTACTTTGGCTAGACTATTGAAATACCTCCTATCTGATCTTCCTGCTTCCAGTCACTTCCCTCTTTAGTCCATCTTCCACACAGATGTCAAATTAATATTTTCAAAACATGTCACTCCCCTATTCAACAACCTTCCATGGCTCCCTGCTGCCTCTAGGATTCTAAACAAACCCCTCAGTCTGGAATTTAAAACCAGTCTGGCTCCCACCTACTTTTTCAGGCTTCTTTTGTATTATTCCCCTTTATGTACTGTATGTCTCAGCCAAACTAGTCTATACTCTGCTTCCCAAACTCAACATGCCTTCTTGTCTTTATATAAGCTGTCTTTCATCGCGGGTACCGTATTTCCCCATGTATAAGGTGCACCTACATTTTTGGGCCCGAAATTTGAAAAAAAAAATGTATTACATAAAGTTATTGAACTCAAGTTTTATTCATCTGCTCATAGCTTTCAGGCATCTTTTGGGCAAGTCTGGTGCATGCACACATGCGTAGTCCATTCTGTTTCATGAACCTGAAGCACCCATTGTGTCCTCCTTTGAAATCAGTAACTTCTTTTTCATCAGCAATTCTTCTTGCCTCATGCTGAACCATCTTTGTGGACACAGGAATTCCAATGGCCCTTTGCTCTTCAATCCATATCTTCAATTCCATCTCTAAATCAGGCCATTTTGCTGACTTGCCTCTCATGGCCTTCTTCTGCCGTGGTGTTTTCAGTAGGGTTTCTTCTTCCCGTAGCCAGTCTCGGATTGTTTTCTCAGTTAGAGGAGGACCAAACTTACGTTCAGCAGCACGATTTCCACTCAC
This sequence comes from Trichosurus vulpecula, assembly GCF_011100635.1. Taxonomy (NCBI): domain Eukaryota; kingdom Metazoa; phylum Chordata; class Mammalia; order Diprotodontia; family Phalangeridae; genus Trichosurus; species Trichosurus vulpecula. The sequence continues at coordinate 49,154,248 of NC_050574.1, forward strand.
TTTTGCAAACTGGATCACTTTTAACTTGAATTCAGCACTGTACGAATATCTTTCCGGAGCCATTTCTGGGCAGAACGTGGCAAAACATAACCTAATATACGGGTAACAAATGTGAAACAATGAGCGCAAAGACAACAAGCGCTACAAAGTGGGAAATGCAAGTAAAAACATCTACAACCACTGTATGAGATGCGCCCAGTTTTTAGACCCCAAATTTTTCCCAAAAAAGGGTGTGTCTCATACATGGGGAAATATGGTACTTGCTTTCTCCACTCTTCCACCTCTTGGATTCTCTAGCTTGCCATCTGCTCAGGTGCCACCTGAGATCCCTAGTAGTTAAGTGCACTCTCCTGAAATGAGTTTGAATTAATTTAACTTTATATATCACATCCCCATCACCTCCATCATAGGAACTTAGTAAATGTTGATTATTAGGAATCCCAGGATTGAAAGTGTGATATAGAACAAAGATTATGGTGCATGGTCAATAAATAAACATTCATTAAGTGCCTACTATAAGAACTAGGGATACAATCGAGAAAGGAGACAGTCCCTGACCTCAGGGATCTTATAATCTAACGGGGCAAGACAATGCACAAAAGGAAGCTGAAAAGGGTAGGGAGGGGAAGGTACCAAAAACAGGAGGCACAGTGCAGAAGTCAGAGTAGTGCCAAAGTACTTCAGCCAGGTGGGAAATGAGGAGATGGGAGGTTTTGGAGTTCACTCCAACTCACAAGCTCCTTCCCCTCTTCGAGCCCCAGCATTCCTGTCTGTAAAAGGGGAGGGTCAAACCAGATCACTTTTGTAAGTTCCTTTTCTTTGTATTCCCAGCACTTGGCACAGTGCCTGGCACATAGTAGGCACTTAAATGCTTATTGACTGATTGATTTTCTAGCTCTAACTCTGAAGATCTCAGATCCAGGGCTGAAAGTGACCTTAATGGCCATCTAGTTCAACTCTGCCATTTTACAGATTAGGAAATGCTGTCCTGGAGAAGTTTAGAGACTTGCCTCAGGACATAGATAACAAGTGGTACAACCTCAGTTCCAATATATGTCCTGCCTTCAAATCCAGGGATCTTTCCACAAATGCTCTTATGCAGTTCAAGGGATAGGGATTGGGTTTGTTGGTTTTGATTTTGTTGGCATATATGTTTCCAGGTAAGGAAACTCTCTCCACCAATGCAGGGTAGCACTTTCTCTGAATGCCAAGAAGCTAAGTTACTTGCCCAGTGCCATTCAGATACTTTGTGCTGGGGGCTAGGCTTCCCATCATCATCATCATCACTACCATTTATATAGGGCCTACTATTGTAAGACACTGTGATAAGCAATTTACAAATGTCTCATTTGATCCTCAACAGTCCTTTGAAAGTAGGCACTGTCAGTGATCTAAGACAATTCCAAAAGACTAAAGATGCAAAATGCTACCCACATCCAGAGAAAGAACTATGGGTTCTGAGTGCAGATTGAAGCATACTATTTTTGCCTTTTTTATTTGTTTTTTTTCCTTTCTTGTGGTTTTTCCCTTCAGTTCTGATTCCTCTTTACAGCATGACTAATGTGGAAATACTTTTAATATGACTGTATAGGTATAGCCTGTATCATATTGCTTGCCATCTTGGGGAGAGGGGAGGGAGGGGGAAATTTTAGAACTCAAAATCTTATAAAAGTGAATGTTGAAAACCATAAATAAACAATTAAGAAAAAAGAAAGTAGGTGCTGTTATTATCCCCATTTTTCAGTTAAGAGAACTGAAGCAGAAAATAAATGACCTGCCCAGGGTCACACAGCTAGTCGTTTCACTCTCTTGTCAACTCTCTACAGTCTGACTCTCAAGCATGGCATTCAGCTGGAACTGCTCTCTCCAGAGTTATCAATTATCTGTTCATTACCAAATCCAATGACCTTTTGTCAATCCTCATCCTTCTTGACCTCTCTGCAGCCTTTGCCACCTTTGATCACCCTCTTCTTTGTCATTTTTTCCTCTCCAGGTTTTTACGGCACTGTTTTTCCCTGGTTCTCTTCCTACCTATCTGACCAATCCTTGTCAGTCAGCCTCCTTTTACTGCATCTTTTCCCAGGTCACACCTGGAACTACAAGTAGCCCCCGGAGATCTGTGCTGGGCTCTCTTCACTCCTCCCTCTCAGTTTATTTCACCTGGTGATTTCTTTTGTTTTCATGGTTTCAATTATCATCTCTATATCGATGATTCTCAGATCGACTTGTCCAGCCTTACTCTCTCTGCTGACCTCCAGCGTCTAACCTCCAGTTAGACATCTTGAATGGGATGCCCTATAGACGTTTTAAACTCAACATCTCCAAAACTGAGCTCATCATCTCTTCCCCTAAACCATCCCCACCCCCTAACCTTCCCTATTGCTGTAGAGGGTATCACGATCCTCGCAGTCCCTCAGGCTCACAATCTAGGCGATATGCTGGATTCCTCACTGCCCTTCACCCTCCTCCCCCATATCCCATCTGTTGCCCAGGCCTGTCAATTTCACCTTTGCAATGTTTCTTGGACAGGCCCCCTTATTCTGGTGCAGGTCCTCATCACCTGAAGCCTGGATTATTGCAATAACCTGCTAATGGGTCCGCCTGCTTTACATTTCTTCTCCAGCCTCCATTTAGTTGCCAAAGTAATTTTCCGTAAGGAAGGTCTGATCATGTCAACCCTTCCCCGCCCCCGCCCCCCCCCCCCCCCCCCCAAACTAACTCCGTATCACCTCCAGGAAAAAATATAAAATCTTTTATTTGATATTCGAAGGCCATCATAGTCTATGCCCCACTCCCCTTCTTCAGCCGGTCAGTAACTAACATTTGTTAAGCACCTACTACTGGGGATACAAAGAATGGAGCGGTGAAGTCTTTAGGTGAATAGTCAGTGGGTGGAAAATGATAAGGCGGCTGCCCCGGGCCGCTTCCTTAAATGTAGGATCTGGGCGGAGCTCCCCACTATCTATCTTCTACCTTCTCCATTGGAGGGGGCGCGGGCACAAGGGCAGGTGGTACTTGTAAGGAAGTGAGAGGTTCAGAGTTAATTTCATCTAGCCTGAAGATGAGTTTCTGGAGACAATGATGATGCCCAGGGAGGGCAGCCAGGTAGGCAATGATGAGGCGGCTACCCCGGGGCCCCTTCCGTAGATGGGGGATCTAGGAGAGGCTCCCCAATATCCACTGTCCACCCTCTCTAATCAGAAGGAAGGAGGCCCCTACCCGGAGCCAGGGGTGCTGAGGAGGTGTGAGTCCTGGAGCTGATGAGATCTCGCTTTTTCTCCGGCTGTCCTCCCCCATGCCTGGAATGCTCTCCCTCCTCATCTTTCCCTAACCCGTCTTCACGCCAATATCTTTTCTTTGTTAGTTATTTACTATTTATCCGGTCTATAGCTCTGTTTATACATAGATGTTCGCCAGGGGCTGGCTTTGAGCTTTCTTTGGAACACAGTGCTAAGCGTTTGAAAATGCTTGTTTACTATCCACCATGCAAAGCGCTTCCAACACAGACTTGAAGTTCTTAGGACGTCGCGACCCTCACACAACATGGGCGCCGCAAAAGTCACTTGCCCACACTCAAAGCTCTCAGATCTTTGGACTTTGCTTTTGCCGCCCCGTACCACGGCCGCTTGCCCTTAAGAAAGATGGCGCCGCAAAGGCTTCGCTTCCCTTCCTCGACATGTCCGCCGGCGGCGACGTGAGCACGCTGTCCCGGGACGTCTTCCGGGAACTGAATGAGCAGGGCCTAGGGGTGGGGGCGTGGCCGGGGGCGGAGACGAGGCCTCCGAGACCGGAGATACTGTGCGCGCCCGCGCCTGTGGCTGAGGCGCGCCGCCAGCGCGGGAGGGGGGGGTGGGGGGGGGTGGGGAGGGGTGCAGGGCGTAGGGCGCAGGCGCGGGGAGGGGGGGTGGGAAGCGGCGAGTAAGATGGAAGATGAGGAGGTCGCTGAGAGCTGGGAGGAGGCGGCCGACAGTGGGGTAAGGAGGAGCCGCCGGACCGGGGCTGGGCCGGGCGGGATCTGGCGCGAGGGGGAGCCTCGGGGGACCGGGTCGGAGGGTGCCGCTCTCCCCGGGGAAGGGTCCACCCCCACGCCGGGCCGGGGCAGGAGAAGAGGCCCGGGGTCCCTGAGCGCCTTGAAGGCCTCTTAAAGGGGCCGCTCTCCCTTTCCCTCTCCGCCTCTCTCGGGGCGCCCCGGGGCGTGCGGGGCCCTGCCGACCCCGGGAGGGGGGGGTGCTCCCCTACCCGTCAGGGCTCTCTCTTTCCCTTCCCTGGAGCCTGGGGCTGCCCCCGAGGCTCCCGCTCCACCCCGCCGGGCACCATTTTAAACTTGGTGGGCCCTGCCCTGCTCTGCCCCGCCGTGGGGCAACGTGGGCGGCCGGGCACGCTCCGTGGTCCGGGCATGGAGGCGCCGGGACGCGAGATTGGAGATGGAGTCTAGTCCAGGCCGCCGCGCTCCGGGCTGGGGGTGCCACTTCCAGAGTTGGGGGGGGCGGCTAAACGCGCCTCCCTTGCAGGCAGCGCCGCGTGTTCGGGCCAGCGGGGGCTCCCCGGAGGCGGCGGCGGGGTCGGGGCGTGGACGGGAAGTGCCCGCGCTCGGGATGCGGCGGGGCCTCCCCGGGCGGGGGGAGGGGTGTCCGGAAGCCCGAGCCGGGGACCCGGGCCGGGGTGGGGAGGGGCTGCGCGTCCGGAGCCGCCGGGTATGCTCGCCGGCCCTTGAATTTGCGGGGAGAGCCGGCTGTCCCGGGCACGCAGCAGGCGCTCCGTGAGAGCTGAACCTCGTGGGCTGCGTGGCCGGCCCCGAGAAGCCCTAGCCCGGTGTGGCCGGGCCCGGAGGCGCAAACGTGGCTTTCCGGCGGCAGGCGGCACAGACCTGGCTCCCCATTTGTACTCGGGGGGTTCCGCCGCCCCGCCGCGGGTGGGCTCCCAGTGAGCGCTTAATGCTGGTCGACCTGTTGATTTTGGGGTGACGGAGTGGCGTGCTCTGTCTTCGTGCAGGAAGCTGTGCTAGGAATTCCAGCTTTTCCACGAATGCAGGCTTTTTTTTTTCTTTTTAAACTGTCAGTTTATTCGAATCAGTGAAACATTCCACTTATATCTTTATCAATTATATCACCTCCTAGAAAAATCACAGCTGGAATTGGAATGATTCTTAGAATCTGTAGACTGTCAGAGACCTTTGAAATCGAATTCAACCTTTCTCGTTTTACCGGTGGGAAAACCGATGCCCAGAGAGAATTTTTTTGCCCGAGATCACATGATAGTAGAGTTTAGCCTGGAACCCGAGTCATTTCATTCCCGGTCTAGTTTTTAGACTTCGCTAATAGAGGGTAAGTGCCTGAGGACAGGAACTTTTTTTTAAGTCTGTATTCCCGTGCCCAACACAGTACTTTGCACGTGGGTGCTTAATTAATTCTTGCTGTCAAATTTAACTTCCATGCTTTTATCGCCTGTTTGTGGAGAAGGTACTATTGAGGACTTTCTCAGATTGGAAAAGAAGGAATTGGATTCTACAAGAATTTAGATAATTTAAACTTTTGGACCTTAAGAGATTGAACCTCTTATTTCCTTATATAACGCAGGGGAAAAATGGGATCCAGAGAGAAACGGACTTGCCTGAGATTGCTCAACCATTTCAGAGGCAGGTGCTAAAGGTGAACCAATGTCGGCAAACATTAGTTAAGCGCCTACTGTGTACCAGTCACTTCCCTGAGCAATGGGGGTACATAGAAAGGTCAAAGCTATTCCTTGCTTTCTGGGAACTCACAATTACTCCCAGTTCAGCATACCTCTCTGCTATAATGTCTAGTTAAAGTGCCAAATTATTCAGACCTGGGAGGGACCTTGGAGCTGATTGAGGTCCAGCCCCCTGGTGTTAGATGATGAAACTGAGGCTTGGAGAAGTTAAGCTACTTGCCCAAGATTACATAAAGTAGAAACAGAGCCTGAACTCAAATCCAGGTCCTCTGGCACCCAATCCAATGCTTTTCCCTCTATGTTACCATTAGGTCTTTCCTTTAGTCTTTTTTTTTTTAGTTGCGTCCAACACTTTGTGACCCATTTGAGGGTTTTCTTGGCAGAAATGCTGGAGTGGTTTGCCATTTCCTTCTCCAGCTCATTTTACAGATAGGGAAACTGAGTTAAGTGAGTTGCCCAGGGTCACACAGCTAGAAAGTGTCTGAGGCCAGATTTGAACTCAGGAAGGAGTCTATCTGATTCCAGGCCTGGCACTCTATCCGTGCCCCCACAATGAATTACTTCAGGTTAAACCCCTAGTCTTATACATCTGAAGGCAACAGCAGGACTGTAACGTGTTGGTGTTAGTCTCATTTGCCCTGATGCCCTTGCCATGAGATATGCAGAAACCACTGTCCTTATAAAATGATGCTGGTGTTGATGCTTCATTAGAAGCACATCCCATTGGACTTGTTTTCCTAGTATTTGCATTGGTCTATCCACCTCCCCAAACATTGTATTAGCTCCCATTTTAAGCTTTTCCACGGTTCCCTATGATGAAGGGTCGTGCAGCTTTAGAGCTCAAAGGGGACCTTTGAAAGATGGTCTAGTAAGAACGCAGTTGAACTCCCTCGTTTTCCAGATGAAGAAAATGGAGCCCAGGGAGACAACGACTTGCCCAGGGTCACACAGGTGGTGAGGGACAGAACCCAGGCTTTCTGCCCTGGAGCCTGGCTGGCTTCCTTGGCACTATATAGGATGTTGCCAAAAAGGCATTTCCTTTCCTTTAATCTTTCTTGGCCCCACTCCGTGACTTATGAGGTAGGAACTCTATGATTATTCAATTGGATTGTATCACACCCTTGTTGGGGCCTGGCCTGGCTGGGAGAGGGAGGCAGAGCTTACCTTGGGGACATTTTACCTAAATAAGGAGATTGAGACCTCATTTGGAGCGCTCGTCTGCTTGGCCTTATGAAACTCTAATTTTTGTCTCCTAGCAGTTGTGCCATAGAACAGGTAGCTGGTACTACCAGCAATAACAACTAACATTTGTATAATGCTTTGAAGTTTACAAAATGATTTCTATATTTTCCATTGAGTCTTCTTTGAGGCCTGAACTGTCCCTAGATTGTGAGCTCTCTGAGGGCTTGTCTTTTGCCTCTTTGAATCCTCAGTACTTGGCCTGGTGCTTAGGCCTTAATAGGCACTTAATAAATGTTTATTGCTTGAATATTTTACAGATAAGGAAACTGAGGCTTATTGTTTTGCTTGTGGTCTTGTAGCTGGTACTTATCAGAAATGAGATTCTCATGCTCAGGCCTTCCTTACTTAAAAACTTAGCCATTACTCTATTCCTTCTGATGACTTCAGTAATCCTAATTTTAGCTGTTTCATTTATCTTCTAAATTAATGCCGCTAACGAGCAGCAAGGCAGTATTGTACAGAGCCCTGGACCTGGAGTCAGGAAGACCTGAATTCACATCTGTCCTCAGATGCTTCTTTGCTATGTGATCCCAAGTAAGGCACATTAACTCTGCCTCAGTTTCCTTATCTGTAAAATGGGGATAATAGCCTGTACCAAATGAGATCGTATTTGTAAAGCACTTTGAAAGCCTTAAAATGTTATGTAAGTGCTACTTCTTATTATTTTGATGTGATTTGAATTTCCCCTTCTTAGAGGCAATCTGGTGAAATAGATATAGTACCTGGAAGCCCTAGATTGAGATTCCACCTCACATACTAGTGACTGTGACCCTGGGCTCTTTGAGTCTCAGGGTTTTGTTTTTTTTTGTTGTTGTTGTTATGACGGGGATACTGTACTCTAGCAGTACCTGCCTCACATGGGTTTTGTGGCTATCCGATGAGTTTATGTATATACAGTGCTTTGTAAAGTGTAGAAAAGTCCTTTAGTTTCTCTTTCTTTTGTGTCTCTTCAGACTGAGCCCCTTCCCTCAGCCAGCCTCCGTATCAGGTTGCCCAGTGTCGGAGTTGGAGGGACTTCTTCAAGGCCTTCAGATGGGGGAGCCTGCTGAGCACCCCAGGCCACTTAGGTCTGGGTCTGGGATTTCATTGGTGTAGAAACTCCCTCAATCAGTGGATATCAGGAACTTGTCTATAAGCTATTTATCCTTTTACCATTGCCTGAGTTTCAGTGACTTGCCTAGTGTCTCTCAGCCAGTGTGGGAGGACCCAGATTTTTGAGGATCCAGCACCTGCCCCACTACACTGCTCATTCCCTTTGTGGAGGGGGAGCTTCCCTCTGCCTCTTAGTTACTTCTTCCCATTTCCTGTCCTTCTGGGGTCTGAGGGCCAGCAAAACAAGTCGGAGCCTTCTTTGATATGCTAGACCTTCAAATTACTGGAGTCAGCAGGCCTCTCTTCTTTCCCTTGCCCATTTTCTTTCAGCTTGATGCTTCTGAAGCCGACATTGATCCTCAGCACTTTTGTAAAAGATCTATCTCTTGGTGATTATTCTTAGTAATCATGTTTACTAAAGTGTCTGCCCTCCACATGGAGGTAGCCTATTTGGTTTTCCTAGGATTGAAGGATTTTAGTCATAGTGTCATAGATTTAGACCTGGAATGAATATGAGGCAAAACAGTCCATCCCCCTCATTTTCCAGCCCAGAGGGCTTAGGTGACTTGCTCAGGTTACTAGGTACCCAACCCAAGCCCTCCCTTGGCTTCAGGGGATCAGTTAAAGGGTGGAGGGTGGGTGGTCATCATTTTCACGTTTGAACCCCAGGTCACCTTTCACCCTCTCCACCAGTGAAATATCCAGAAAGCAAGCTTCAGAAGGGAGCCAATGATACCTGTACAGGAGCAGCACCTGGAAATCATGAGCGAATCTGTAAACTAGAGGGGCAAACCGCGTCTGAAGTTCTAATTCATAACATCTTCCTCAAGAGAAAGCCGAGAGGCATTGGATTTTATTTTTTCTGCTACTATACTCTTTCCTCTTCTGGCTGCCCTACCCTAAAGAGTGGAGCATTAACTGAAATTTCTTACTCAGACTCTCAGCATATCCAAGTCTGTTTTCTGTTGCCTTACAGAGTTCACAAAACACTTTCCTACAGTGGCCCTATGAGGTCAGCCGCACAGCGCAAGTAGTATTTCCATTACACTGATGAGAAACTAAAATTACATTTGGATACCGGGAGATTGGCTTTGAGGTGTTCTTTCTGTTGGTGGCCTTAGCTAATTTTATCCCTTATAAATTGTTCCTAAAACTTTTCCCCCAAGATGCCACATCCTTAATCAAAGGGCTGTTTAAGGAATATGGCCTTCATTACCACGGAAATGCTTTTAAAAAAGAAACTGGGGGCAGAGAATGTTGGCAAAGGGCTTGAAAACATGAGATTGAGCTGTTGTTCTGAACTCTCTAAATTGCCTTTGTTGGCTTAGGCGAATCTCTGTTGTTCAAACAAGCAGCATTTGATGCTTGGGAAGTAATCTTTGTGATCGGGTAAACAAGTCAAGTCAGTGTTGTTCTTACTTTTCTTGTTGTTGAAGCTAGTTTACAGTTGTTAAAGATCCAGACTGCAGTTCCCAGTGGGTCACTTAGTCGCCAAGCCAGCCAGCTCTGGTGAGGGCCATTTGACTCCAGACCCTTTCCTGAGTGGGGCTGGTGAAGCGCAGGCCCCCTCTGGCTTTAGGAGGAAACATCCACCGATAGTACTGTGGAGTTCACAAAGAGCTTTAGGGCAGATATTTCCATTTCAGAGAAACAAAAACTGAGACTTATCCAGGGGAAAGGACTTACCCCAAGATCACAAAGATAATAAGTGACAGCCAGGAGTAGAAAGTAGATTTCCTGACTTCCATCCAAGGGCCAATTTTCCAGTGCAAGTAATAGCAATAGCTAATGGAAAGAGGTCTTTTTAAGTAGGAAGAAGTCCAGGCTGGTTTTCTGGAATAAGAACCCCAAGTTCGTGTTTTCCCAAGCCCTCTTCATGAGTGGGGAATAAGAATGAGGACCCATGACTTTCTTTTCCCTTTTCTCTTGCAGAGAAAAGAGACTAGAGTCATTGTTTCAGGGTAGTGAATATTTGTTTCAGTTTTGGAATCCTTAGCTCGAAAGATCCCAGGTTTTACAGTTAGAAAAGGGTGTTAGCAATCTAGTCTAACCCCAGATGCAAACCTAGAAGCCCAAAAAGCTGAAGGGACTTGCTGAGACCCCCACTTCCTGGAAGGAGATATCAGTCAGTCATGAAGGACTCCTGCTGTGGCTAGCCCTGTACACTGTGGAGTATGAAGAAAAAGAGGCCCATTGTCCAGGAGAGGGGCCACACAAGGGCTACCCCCAGCTTGCAGGCTCCCCCCTGCCTCTTGGCTTCCTGTTGCCATCGCCTTCTGCAAGGGTCCTGAGATCACCTCCAGTTTGCTGTCTCTATCTTGTATGGAGCCTCTGTTAGGCTGTGAGCTCCTCGAGGGTAGCGACTGTAAGTGCCTTTCTAGGTCTCCCCAGTGGCCCCCACATGGTAAGTGGTTAACACATACTCATTGACTTAGAAGAAGGAAGATAGCCTTGGAAGAGAGCATCATTATGTAATGTGTACGGTTGATCCCACAAGTTGTGTTATGGGGAAATCCAAAGATGAATTTGGAGCCTGAAACCCAATTCCAGCTGTTTCCCTGGGCAAGTCCCACACACACTGTGGACCTCTCTGTCCATATATGTAGAATGGGTATTGTATTGCACATAACAGTTCATACATTTAAAAGCACTGTAGAAATGTCAGCTATTGATCAGTCAAAAGCACAGACTTTATTTGGGACACATCTGTGGGTAGGTGCCTCTGGATCTTCCAGGGGCTCTGCAGTATTGCTGTATCTCTCTGCCTTTGCTTGCTCTTGTGATGGCACTTTAAAGACTGCCATCTGTGTACCCAGCACGTCGTGCCCACCTCTGCCTGCATTCATTTTGGGCCTTCTTCTGTGGGTTGAGTCTTGAATAGCGTGTGCAGTGATCTGTTGTTACTCACCAGGTGCAATCTGTAAGTTGCCTAATCCATACATCCCTGGACTTGATTGTTCTTGAGACTTTATATGTGTGAGTGTCTGGGTGGTGGTGGTGAGGGGTAGAGAGGGTGTGTGTCTGGATGGGGTGTTTATGTATGACGTGTGTGTATGTGGGTGTGTATCCTCTCTCCCCAGGCCCCTTAAAGTGAGCAAGATGAGTTTTTCCTTGTAACTCCTTTATTCTTCTCTGGTCTCTCTTAAGCCCGATTGAGGGGACTGTTCCGAAATGGGTGCCCGGGCACCCTGGGAGGGTGCTGCTGTGGTGGATGGAGCTATGTTCTTAGGCGGGGCTCCGGAGGCCCTGCTTTTCTTCGTTAAGACTGACTTCTTTTCTCTAACCCTGGTGAAGTCTCCCTGGTGTGGAGGTCTTCAGTTGCAGACTGGCCTGCCCTGAAACATCAGAGCCCCTTGAGAAAGGGAATTTCTTCATTCCTGGTGTTTGCAATCCTTAAACAGTTGAACCCCCGGGGGACTGAGGCAGAAGGTCAGCCCGTGCCTCCAGGGAGCTTCTGACTGGGTTTAGTGGCCTGGCGAAGTGGTTCTTCTGTACTTTGCCCTGCTTGCCAGACCAACTCCTGCCTTGCTTGTTTCCCAGGGAGGATGAGTCAATGTCTGTGGCCAAAATGCCTAAATAGAGACCATTGCAATTTAATTCTCATGAATCTACAATATCAACACTAGGTCTCCCTTGTGTATGGCTCTTCATAGGATTGTTGGGAGGAAAGCACTTTTGAAACCTTTAGACATTAGTGGAGTAGTGTCTTCATTCTCTTGTAGCAGAGCCTAGTATCCTTCTCTGTAGTTTCTCAGTATCTCTGCCATCTGGCCCCTCCTCTCCTTCCCCAGGGCTGCCACCCTTAGTTCTGGCCTCAGCCTGCCTTCCCACCTCTGCTTTGTCCTCCCCTCCAGACTTCACTGAGTCATCTTCCAAATAGATCACTTCTAATCCCATTACTTTTCTGCTTAGAAACCTTCAGTGGCTTCCCATTGCCAAATACAGTATAAAATGATTTTGGCATTCAAGGCTCTCCACAGTCTGGCTGAAATTTCTGTTCCAACTCAAATGGAGTGTTCTGTTTCCTCTGCTGGAATGTACCAAGACCTAGCTCTGATGTCACTTCCTCTGGGAAACTTTTCCTGACCCCAGACCTTGCACCTTTCAGGTGAAAGGCTCCCTCTCCTTGGGTTTCTTATATCCTCTGCCTGGGCCCTCAGTTTCCCTGGGGCATACCCAGCTCTCTTCAGTGCCAGGCACAGGATCTTCCAGAGAATAGGCCCTCCAGAAGTATTTATTGGAATGGACTGGATTAAAATGGGAGGGCTGGGACTTGTTCATGTAGAATATAGCACATAGCTCTTTTCACCAGAAATTGTAGTGCATGGCAGTAAATCAGTGTCGAGCTCCCATCATCCATTGTTCCCATTGTAAGCTGCTGGTCCCCAGAATGAGGGAGCCATTTCCTGAGTCCTCGAGGCTCGCCAGCGCAACACAGGAAATAGCAGGCATTCCCTTGTAAGAGGAATGATAAATACACAGCTGAACACTGCTTTTCCCGGGAGCCTTGGTTCTCAAACAGACAAAGTGGCAACCTGTTTCTGGGGAAGGACAGTGTTCTTGTGGGACAGCTGCTCTTTGTAGGCTGTCAAAGAGCCATTCTCTGCCCTCCAGCTTGGCTTCCCACTGGTTCCAAGATATTTGTGACATCCATCTGCCTCCTTTTTTCTTTCCTTTAAGGAGGTCTCTTTGAGGGGTCACTGACTTCACAGGCCTCAGCCACTCACCCTCCTGGGTTTGCTCATGGTCTTCCTCTGAGCAGAGGATTGGTGAGTTAAATGCATTAGAATCCATAGAGTTCTTGGAATTGGCTACCTATCTTCTTAAAAACATGATTAAAACGGTAACCTGGAGAATGCCTTAGTAAGTTTTCCTGCAAGCAGAATATCTTTGGCTCACAACTAATGGGTTACAGCAGTACCATTATGCCAATGATATGTTGCCTTTCTTTCCTTTTAATAGGGGCTTAACTGGTCCCCTTTCCTATTGTCATTAGGCAGGTGCCACAGTGGGACATTACTCCTTTGGGCAGAAAAGGAACCTTTGAGTTCTCTCAGAGGAGGACAGAAGTCCACGCTTCTTGTAAGCTGTGATTCTTAGAAATGGAGAGCTTTCTACTTAATCTGTTTAATTGAGTGGAAAACCTATGCACTGCATGCACTTGTGGGGCCGATCAGGAAGGTTGCTAATTTCAGTTTCACCAGAGTGGCTCCAGCCTTCTTTTCGTGTATTTCTTCCAAGGTGTGTCACTTAAGAAACGGCTGCCTACCCAGAGAACTCTGCTCTCCATGGCCATCGTTGGGGGAAAGAACCAGAAATGACCTCATAAACCTCCCTCCCGTCCTCTCTAGGAGGCCCACAGTGTTTTTGACTTGCATGTGGGCAGGCTCTGTGCTTTTTGATATTCATTTGGGGTAGCCCCTGGTGGAGGTATTGTTCCTTTGCAGTCTCCCACAATCTGTTTGGTTCTGCAGGTATGGAGCCACCCCAGGAGGTCTGGCCCTAAGTATTTCCTTGTTGGAGGACCCTTGTCAACCTATTGAAATGAACTGGCCTCTCCTAAAGTGCTTTTATGGGTATGGCAGGTGCCGGGTTGCAACCTGTCTGTTGTTTCCTAGCATCTATGAGGGAGAAAGAGAAGAGGACTAGGAACCTCAGTTCATTCACTGAATTCAGTTTCTCCATTTGTAAATGAGGGGAGGGAAGTTAAATTAGGTGTTCTCCAAGTACTGTATGGCTTACAATTTATGAAAAATATCTCAGGCAGAGACTTTACTTTTCCTGAAGTGGAAGGCAAAAAGATAAAACTGCCTGTTTGTATCTACCAAACCAGATACCATAGGGAGAGACCGTAGCAGGCAAAGAATAGCAATAGAGATACCTAGAAGTTCACATAAGACAAAACCCAAGAAGGGAGTTGGTGGGGAAAATCCCTGGCCTCATCTACATATGAAGAGCACCAAATATGGGTGACAAGCAAGACTAGCTAAATCAAGGAGGCAAATTTGACTTACTAGGCATCACTGAGACTTGATGGGAGGAGACCCGAGACCCATGACTATAGGGATCATTGAGGAATTGATTGGTGGGAGTGGGGAGTAACCATTCCCATCTTAGCGTTGGGGTAGAGGAGAGGGAAGCTACGTAATAGGTCTTGAAAAATATTTTTTAGTCAAGCCAGGGTCCCATGGCCTAAAGTTCTGCAGGGAAAGTCAAAACAGGAGGGATGGGAAGCTCTCCAGGGTAAAATTTTGAAGCTATAAAGAGGAACTGGCTCAAAGAAGGCGAAAAGCTATACTTGCCTAAAGAGATCAGTGTGGATGCACAGGAAACTCATCAGCCAGCTCGGACTCCTAAAAGACACGTGCGAAAATGGAAGGCAGGGTTCGAGTAAGTCAGAGTAGTGTCGCAAGTCCCTGTGTTCAGAGTGTGGCATGCTGAGGCCTGTGAGGGAAGCTAAGGGTCAGAACAAGGTCAAGATCACTGCTCCAGTTGGATTGGGTGCTGGTCAACCACTGGAGATCTTGCCGTGATTGTTTTCTTCTCTGCCGAGAACAACAACTTTTGTACCATGAGGGATAGAAGTAAAAATGGCCAATAGGAAATTGATGCTCAGTATGAGTTAGGAAATAGGAAGGGAGCACCCAGCTGCCCTACATCAATGAAAGAGCATCGGCAGAACTGCCCTTGTGGAGAATTGAGCCACTGCAGGCTTGGGAAAAGCAGAATGTTGCTTGGATCATCAAAAAATGAAAGAGAAAGGGTAAGCAAATGCTAGACTGGTGACCTTGACATCCATTCCTGGCAGAATTTTAGAACATCATTCGTGAAAGACACAGCAAATATCCAGGAAAGGCAACTAATGAGAGAGGGAGCTGGGCCCATCTTCACCAAGAACCTGTTCTCTAAGGCTGATCTGATTGCCTCTTTTGATAAGGTGCTGGGTACAGGAGCAAGGGAATTTGGTAGGTGTCGTTTTTTCTATAGTAGTTGGATAACAGCTCGGCAGAGGTCTCTAGTGGAGTGCCCCAGGGGTTTGTGGTCGGTCCTTTGTTGTTTGTCATTTTCATCAAGAGTTTGTAGAAAAGCAGAGATGGCTCACTTAGCAAATTTGTAGGTGACCTAGAGCTGGGAAGGAGAGCAAATACAGTAAGTGTAGCCAGGATCCAAGGGAGGTTCAACATTGTAACATATTCAGCCAAAACTGTTAAGATGATCTTTAATAGATACACATTAAATTTTAATGCTCAGGTTCAGAACATTGACTTCATAGGTATAGAATGTGGGGAGGAGACAGTACTTTTTCTGAAAACACTCTGGAATTTTTATCCATAATGAGATATGGTGTGGCGTGAGTGACATACAAAAAGCCAAGGCAACCTCCCGCTGAACTAAGGTTGAAGGAGAGGAGAATGGTGTCCGGGACAAGGAAGGTAATAGCACCATCATGCCTCCTCCACCCTGTTCAGACCCATTCTTTAGTATTCTGTGCAGTTCTGAGGGCCTTGTTTGAACAAGAACATTGACACATTGGAGAGCCTCTGGAGGAGGAAAGCCAGGGTGGCCAATCAAGCGTCTGGAGTTGATGTTTTCAAGATCAGTGGAAGAAACTATGGATACTTAACCTGGAGCCTCGAAAGCCATCTTGAAGTCTGCCCTAGAGGACAGAACTAGGCATGATGAGAGACAGATTTAGGCTTGCTGGAAGGGAAGACTTCCTAAACGGAGAGCTCTCCAGAAGCGGATCCGCCTACCTCTGGAGGCAATAGCTTCCTCTTCATTGGAGGTCTAGCAGAGTGGGGGCAACCACTTGTCAGGGAAAATGGAGGAGGCTCTTTTTTGTTGGACTAGAATGGTCTCTTGGGGCCCTTCCAGCTCTGAGGTCTGATTTTATGATCCTCTCTGGAGGACGTGATCTTCAACAGTATCCAAAATTCCAAAGATGGCCAGGAGGATGGCCACTAAGATGTTAAATAATTTGGCTAGTCAGCACTCAATCATTGGTCTTCTCCGAGAGAGCAGTTCATTTCCAAACTTTAAACTGGACATCCGTTTTTGGGTGCTACTTAAGACTGGGCTGGGGGGTTTAACTGAGAGGTGTGGGGAGCTTTGCCCTCATTCAGTGATTTGGCTCCCAGAGACCGTTCTGCCCCTCTGACCAACCAGGCAAAGACATTGCTCTGTGTTTGTTTTTTAATTGTGGACCATGTGTCCCAAATAGTCTTCCCTTCATGAGCAGGGATCAGGGAGTTCTAACAGCAACTCTGTGAAGAACTGAAGGAAGAGGGGTGAGAATGGTTATCTCCTCCTAGCAGATTTCTGAAGGGCTGTATGGTCAGTCCAAGGCAGGTTGGATGGCCCTGCCCTATACAAGAGCAGTAGTGAATTCAGTGGGAGTTCCTCGCCTCCCTGCCCCTTACAAGTCAAACACTAGTTAGACTTTGGTTGTAGGAGGCCTGTTAGTACCAATAAATAAAAAAAGTGGAGCTCTTGCTAAAGGGATTTCAGGTAGATTTTTAGAGGCAGATTCTGAAAGGAATATGACTGATAGGAGGTGACCAAAAATTGTCCTCAGACTCCCAGTACAGATGTAGGAAATAACTAGTCTTTCTTGTCTGGGCCCCCTTTCTCTTATTTGTCCAAGCCCACGCTTTCCCCTTCCTTCTTCCAAAGAAATCTTTGAAGCTGGCCATCTCAATAAATCATACTGCCTTGAGTTCATGAAGGACCAGCCCTCAGGAGCTTTGGAGCTATACCCTAACCCTGAAAATGACGCCCTTGATTGTGGGGGATGTTTTCCTAGGCACCAGCAAGCCTGAAGTGGAGATGGGGAGCATGGTACCAGGCAATTTCTGAGATTACTTCTATCTGTGTACTCCTATAGGAACAGGCTCAGAGTCTGTGGTGCCGAGACTAGTGATGACAGATCTATGAAACTGGCATGGGAAGCTGGGGAAGAAATTAGAGGAGAATCAGCCGATTGTCTGAAACATAGACTGGCTAAGGACTGACTGTGAATCTGCCACCTTAGGCCTTTGCCTCCCCCTTGATACCTGCCACCTGTTCTTTGGGCTTGTTCAGTGATAGCTGCTGAATAGTGTGACGCTGGGAACTGTAACGCACAAGGCAGCTGGAGACAAGTTTCCAAACCCCTTCTTGGGATTTCCCACTTGTGTAAGTGACCCTGAGCCAATTCACTGAATATCTCTGGGCCTCAGGTTCCTCAGCTGTTAAGGAGGAGCGCAGACTGGTTGATCTTTAAAGTCTCTCTTTGAGCTCCAGATCCTCTCATTTTAACATAATGACTGTGGGGAATTGATTGTTACAGAATGTGCTCAGGATGATCAGACTGTGTTTGCCTATCCCACACTCCTCTTTGACTGGGGCCACTATTCTTGGGGAGGCCTGGTAATAAGACTACAAGCTTCCTCAAACACAGGAAAGCCACCTCAAGCTGCGGGGTTGAGCTATGGGACTCTTTAAGCCAAGCCTGCTAATAACATAATGAGTGAGGTGAAGGAAGTCGTCACAGAGGGCCTTAAAGCTGAGCAGGGTGAATCCTTTCAGCACAGCTTTACTATTTGGAGGTCAGGTCTCTTCAGAATGCATGTCTGGACATGAAGGCTGCTAATTGATTTACTTTAAAAGGGCAGGAAACCCTTTTTAAAAATCTGATAATGAATTAGCCTGGGTCTTTCTGCTTGGTTACTTAGTAATGAATCTGAGGAGCTCCTAGGAGAGCAATGATATGCCCTATTTAGGCTGAGCCAGCTTCTTTTCTAGATTTGTGAGGTAAGAGATGGGAGGGATCTGGCACCAAAGCTAGTGATTTCTCTTAAGTGACTTTGGGGTTAGCATCATTGCCCCCAGGTACCAGATCCACCTGAAGAGTGATTAGCTTGGTAAACAGAGTTCCAGAATAAAAACTCACCAGGAATGTGTGGTCCAGGACATTTTTCCCCCTCCTGACAGCCTTTTCCTGAAGAGGCACTAAATGTAATCTGCCTTCCAGATTCTGAAAGAAATCAGTGTTGTACTTTTCAAATTTTGTGGGTTTGTCTTTTCTGGATTATACCAGAGGTTATAATCATAGGTGTGAGATCAGTAAATTTATGATCTATGGTTTTGCTGTTTCCAGCAGTCAGATTCACTACTGAGGAGAGTTAAGAAGGGTGATGGGAAATTAAGTACCTAAAGAGATTATAGAATTGAAATATGGTAGACCCTTACAATTTAGAGAAAAGTCAGAAAGCATCACCCACTGAAATAGAAGCTCCTTAGGATCAGCTCATGGGTGAGATTAGTCATTTGTGGAAATATTCTCCCAAAATGACACACCTAAGACATATTGCTTGTTGTGTTGCTGATAAACCTGGAGCAGTTTCTAAAAATCATTGGTGTGCATCCTAGAATCTTAGCCTACAGACATCAGTTTAATGTAAAAGAAGCTACAGTCTCCTGTCCTTTACCCCAGGATGGGGTGTTGAAAAAAAAAAACAACAAAACTTGGGGCCATTGACAGACTAGAGGTATGATCAGAAGGGATTGGTTGAAGGAGCCAGAAACCTTTTGTCTAGAGAACTGATGGTAGACATAGAAGCATTTGAAGTTAGCTGTGCAGATAAGGGATTGAATTTAGACTGCTTTGGGCCAATAGGCAGCTCTTTGTCTCCATAAGAAAGAATGAAAAAATTTGAGTTGCCCTGAACTAGGCAAAGCTGTTTCAGGGCACAAGGAAGTCCTGGTCAGGGGAAACTTTCAGAGTCTGAGGGATCATTTGTCCAGATATATTTAAACACTATTTTTCCTACTGATATAGCTTGGGCCTTGTGGGTTCTGAACAAACGACTCTGTAAGTTTAATGCATTCTTTTTGGTGGGAGGGGGAAGGCAGGGCAATTGGGTTTAAGTGACTTGCCCGAGGTCACACAGCTAGTAAGTGTGTCAGGTGTTTGAGGTTAAATTTGAACTCATGTCCTCCTCTCTACTCACTGCGCCACCTAGCTGCCCTGACTGTAAGTTTCTAAAATGAGAATTGGTTCAATATCCTGCAGCACTATCCTAGAGAAGAGAACACTGTTTCTAGCAGAAATACACAATACCAACGTAATCCAGTGAGCTGAAAGGCTTACTTTATGTTAGAGTAGCAGTAGGGCATCAGGCCACCCTAGTTTGGGTGAAATATCCACAAAGCTGTCACTCTAGGCTTCGATTCCTCACTTACCAAGCAGCCTTCTGATTCACAAGGTGCCTTGACACTAATGGGAGGGGGTGGATACATGTGTTTGTCGCTGCAAAGGTACCAATCCTTTTTGTACTTTAGTGAAGAAGTATTCTGGTTTTACAATCAATCTCTTTCTTGTGAATTAACTTCCCTGAAGGTGCTCACCCTTGGGCAACTTGATAAAATACAGTGATTGGATGTGCAAAGCCCAAGGCCAAATTTGGGATCTGTGAGGGATCTCACCACAGTTCAGGCTCTCTCTTCTGAGCGTACCCTTCTCGCCTTTCCTCATTACCCCGCAACTGAAGCAAGGGGTAATGGTTAAGGCTCAGAGAACAGGCCTGGAACTCCCCTGTTTTGTTGAGAAGATGTAGAGGACAGCCCTCTAGCTCTTTGCCTCCTTTCCTTCCACCTCCCCTTCTCAAGTTTCCTTTGTCCCTCCCCCCCAAGTTGTGATGAGCTAACAGGATCTCTGTGGCTGGGTCTTTGTAAAGGCCTGCTCCCTGCTCTTCTAACTTGCATTTTTTCCCCGACATTGAACTACAGAAAATAATACCAATAGAGTTGTTGAAAAGCTGGTTCCACCCAGTATTTAATGGTGCTGCACTTTGTAAAATGGATTGTTATCAAGGATGTTGGTCTCTGGCCCTCTTCAGTGTCCTGAGGAGGTCTGGCATGAGCTCATCTGCAGCAGCAGCTTCCTGTAACCACCCACTAGCTATCCCTGCCCCCTTGGATCTTGGCTCTGTGGCATCTCAGGGCCAGGTTCCATGGACATCTTCTCTTTTTTCCAATGCTAGAAAGCCTTTAAAGCCTTTTAGTCCCAGAAATGTATGATGTATTTTTATAGTAAGTAGTCTTACCTGAGGAGGTCCCGTACTTTTAGACAGAATTAAGCTTTGGGACAAAGGAGGGGAAGAAAGCACTTGAAACACAAATGCATCATCTCTTTTCCAAGTGCTTCTTGTGCATCTTGGCCAAAAGGGGGAGTGTGCAGTCTGTCAGCATTGATGATTAGGCAATAAAAGACACCATTGGGATTTTTTCAGATACCTTGGCCTCTTCAGTTCATGTATTGTTTACTTGGGTGACAGCTTCCATGGCATACATATTCTATATAAATATGACTCACAACTAAAGCCATGGAATGATAGTCAAGATCCCAAATGGTGACCCCTCCTAGCTCTGTGACTATGAGCAAGTCCCATCACTTCTGAGGCTCTGCTTCCTGTAAAAGGAAGGGGTTAGGCTGCATAGTCACCTTAGAGCTCCATGATTCTGTAATCTGGCAGGCTTCCCTGATAGATAAATGTGAAGTGCCCTGGACGTGCAGGAATCCGCCTACATCTTTCCAATTCCTCGGGTTCCTATCTAGGGGGAGGGGATTTCAGTCTCCTCACTTTCAGTAGGTGAATTGATCAGTCACTACTTGGCTGAGGAAATGCATGCCGTCTGTGTGAGCTCTGTCAGCCTCAGTTTCTACCTTAGAATCTTCCATATTCAGCCAGATCCTACTTTACTTTCCAAGAACAAATGTATTCTTGGTCCGGCCACTTCCAAAACCTTGTTCCATCAGTGTTCCCTTCTCTTACTCTCTTTGGTCTGTTCCCCTCTACTGGCTTACTGGTTCATTCTATTTTGCCCACAAACATGCTAAGGCCTCTACTCTTAAAAAACAAAACCAAACACCAAAAAAAGGCTTTTCCTCCACTCTGCTACTCTCTGAAACACCTATTTTTCTATCCTTTGACCTTGCAATTTGCTGTAAGGGTAGTCTGTAGTCCTTGACTAGCTATCCTTTATACCAGTCACTCAGCCCCTTCAAAAACCCTTCAGCCAAGCCACTGAGATTGCCTTTGCTCCTCACCAGATCCTTCTCTGTCTTCAGCTTCCTGGACCTCCTTGGCATTGTTAACTACTTCCTCAGTATCGAATGCTCTCCAGAGATCCTGATGGTCCTCTCTTGGAGGTTCTCCTGCCTCACTGATGTTGCCTGTCACTTTTGTAGGCTTTCCTTCTTCCTCTTGTTCTCTAACTGGAGCTGTTTGGAAAGGTTCCGGCCTTGCCTTTTGATCCGTCTTCCCAGCTATTTCTCAGCTTCCTTGAGTTATGTCTGTTCCATCTTCTCCATCTGCCTCTCCCTGGCTCCCTTGATGCACACATGGCAAGCACCTCCAGCTCCCTCCTTCTGCCACCTCCTGCATTCCCCTCCTCTCCCCCATTTCCAATGTGTCTTCCATGAACCAGCAAGCACCTGGCTGACCAGGTCCCTCACTTCCAAAAACTTTAGTGGGCATTGTTGGTAGTCTCCAGACTAAAACACAAATGCCTCTGTGGCATTGAAAGCTGGTTCCAGTCTCTCCTTACTTCCCTTGTGTTTCCCTTTGTACCCTCTCCACTCCAGGCAAACTGACTCATCTAGCCCTTCCCCAGACATGGCATTGCAGCTTCTGGCTCTGTGCGGCTGGCTGGGAATCCCTAGCCTCATTCAGGTTTCAGCTCGGATACCGCTTCCTACCGGAGCCCCTGGTCCAGCCCTGCTATTAGCATCCTCCCACCAAATTACTTTTAAGTGCGTAACTATATATGTATAGCTGTCTGTCTGTCTCAGGCATACATCCTTACCTGTGTATGTGTTGTTTCTTCTCTGTAGAATAAAAGTCCCTTGAGGACAGGGACTCTTGTTTTCTTGCTTGCTTTCTATCCCTGGCACAAGAATGTGCTTAATAAAGGCCTTTTGAGTTAACTTGAAGTGAATTCAAGTCGGTGCAGACTACCTTCAGATCTTCCAGCTTCCTGACATAGGCTCTCCAAGGCCTCTGTTTCTGGCTTGCCTTTTTTTTTCCGACAGCATCCTGCAGTTCCAAGGTTTTGTCTTTATGCTAGTTCCCAAAGTGTGTTCCAGAGACCTCTAGGAACTTTTTGGGGAATCCACAAGGCCAAAAATACTTCCATACCAATACTAAGGTGTTTTAATTCCTAATATGGTAACTATTGATAGGTATAACCCACATAAATAAATGCTCTTTAGAGTGTCCCCAGTAATTTTTCCCTCCCACCTGCCCCCTGCATACTTCTACCTGAATGATTGACAGGCCTCTCATATTCCTCCTGTGAAGTCCCTCTGGGATACTGTCAGTATCCCAGATCCAGGCTTGAAAGTAAAGTCGTCTGAAAATTAATGACAGTTTAATGTTATTAACAGGAAATGTGTGCTTTAACTTTAGTAATTTGGTGTTAATAATTATTTATAGTTTATAATATATAATAATAATTTTGTTGACAACTCAGCCATACCTAGGGCAGAGAAATCAGGCTTTGCCCTAGGGTGCTGAAATTTAGAGGGTGCTTACAGCCCTTGTCCTTGACTATAGCATGGAAACAAGCTTAGCATCTAGTTAGCAAGAATAATTATCTAAATTAGGAAGCTCACAGGGAGTGGCCTTAGCCCACTGCAGCTTCCCAGTGCCCTAGAGTTGTTGACCATGGGACTGCCCTTTGTCCCTCTGCCATGTTGGGCTGTGTGTTTTATGGCTGACTCCAGGCCAGGGCTCAGAAATTCCTTGTAAGAACTGTTTTCACTTAACAGTTGATGATCTCTTTTCCCTCCCTCCCATATCCAGGCAGTTGTCAAACTCTGTTTTCTCCCACGTTAGTCTCTTCTCTTTTTTATCACTTTTTTTTTTAACACCGGTGCTGTTAGTGTATAGCTTTAACCTTTCAGGTCTCCCAATTTCAGTTTCTTCTTCCTTTAGTTTAAGAGACACACACACACACACACACACACACACACACACACACACACACACCCCTCAACCCCCTTCCATGGGGTTTTCTACCACCCCACAACTGGATGTGATTTCTCACCTTGAAGCCACATAAATCTTTGTTGGTAGAGTTCTTTGTGTGGTCCGTGGTTGTTTTAAAGGGAAAATTACTGGGAGTCAGGGAGACCTGGACTCCCAGATTATGGTAGTTCTGGACCCTGGCTTGTTCATAGAACCTCTCTGAGCCTTGTCTTTCCCGTCTGTAAAAGGGGGATGACAGCACTTTGGCTGCCCACCCCAGCACAAACTTGAGAAATACAGCCTGATCAGGACTTACTGTCTGGGCCTTCCTTTGACTGTCTTCTTCCATGTAGATGGTTGAATGTAATTGTGCTGACCTCTCTGCCTTGATAGTATAGTTCCAGGAACAACTAGATTAATGTACTGAATAGTTCTGAGCACAGTTAAGTGCCAGACTGCCAGGACCTTACTCCAGCTGATCGTTTAGCACTGCCAGCAGTGGGTTGTTGGGAGTAGCATCATGAGAGAGGCAGGATTGGAAGGCATTGGAAATAAGGGTGGAGAAAGAGGGGCAGTCCCAGTTACGAAAGGCCTTTAAAGGCTGCTGATGGAGTTTTGGCCTTGAAGGAGCAGGCAGCGGGAGAGTCATTCCTGGCTCTTGAGTGGACCAGGGCTTAGAGGATTCTCCCAGTGACTCTGCAGGCTGAACTGGAATGGTGAGGTACTAGGTAGGCTAAGGCTAGGTAGGGACTCTGAAGGTTTGGCACCTGCCTTACTCCTATTCCCTAGGCACCTGGTGACCTTAGGCCTGCCTAAAGCTCCCTCCTTACCGCAAGAGACCTTCAGCCAAATGCTCCCAAATGAGAGGAAGGCTTATTCTTTTACTAGCTGGATTCAGCTTTAAGGGTTCTGTGCTCTGGTTCAGCCAGTTCACACTGGGGCTTCTCTCTGTGTGAATAATTGATGGTCTCTGGGAGTATTTGCATTTTAAAAGGCAACTTTTGTTTAACTAAATGAATCTCTGCTGAGAATTTCTGCCTGCCTCCTGGGGACTGGATTCATTTTTCAGTCAGAGGGGCAGGATGGATGTTTGTTTTTGTTTTGGGGGGGGGGAGTACTGTTTTCTAAAAAAGAATTCATTTCACTGTTATGCTTTCCATTTTTAAGTTCCTTTTGTGAAAAATGAGATCATCTTTTTAATCAGGTTTTGCTTCCTGGAGTATCTAGATTAGTGATGCTTAGGTATCTTTTTGTATAATGGGGTAGAGTGGAAGGAGTACTAGATTTTGAGTCAGGAGACCCCAGTTCCAATCCCAGCTCATGTATGTGATAATCATGTGGCTATAGGCAAAAAATAGAACTGCTGAGACTTAGTTTCCTCAAGTAAAGTGCAAATTCCAATATTTGTACTACCTGTCCCTCAGGGTTGTTGTGAAGAATGCACTTTGTAAACCTTTAAGCACTGTAGAAATATGAGTTACCACTGGGCCCAGAGAGGTGTGGTTTTGTCTGGCTTCTCTTTTCTGGTGCGCTCAGGGCTGCATGTTGTTCTCATGCTTGGCCTGCCATCCAGCATGGGCACCTGGGCCTGAAGACCCTGCCAGGACTCAGGGATATGACATTTCCAGGGCTGTCTCACTTAGGTGATCCTTCAAGTCACCTCAGCAGATAGTCGAGCTTCTAGCCAGACAGTAGTGACCTGACAGTCCTTGACAATGTCCTGGATTCTTTTTTAAAAATATAGACAATTAAAC
Source organism: Trichosurus vulpecula (assembly GCF_011100635.1). NCBI lineage: Eukaryota > Metazoa > Chordata > Mammalia > Diprotodontia > Phalangeridae > Trichosurus > Trichosurus vulpecula. The sequence goes on from NC_050574.1 coordinate 49,179,038, forward strand.
TTTTATTTGAGAGATATGTTTTTTTCCACTTTTTCTATACATTTTTTCCCTCTAGGAAATAGACAGACGGTTGGAAAAAAAACTGAAGATCACCCAAAAGGAGAGGTAAGACTACTCTCTGCTCCAGAGGACCCCTGCTCTATTTGAGAGTTGGGCAGTCATGGCTATTTTTTAGCTGACCCCAAGGTGTAGACTGTAGAGAATGAACCCTCCCCCTTTGAGCTGGGAAATAGGAACTTGAGACATTTAGGTATGTCCAGTAACACCGGCCTCCTGGAGGATCTTTGGATGACTTCTAAGAATAAGTGTGCTCCCCATCAGGACAGGGTTCCAGGCTAGAGTGGGGGGACTGTCTTCCAGATGCCAGCCTGTGATTCTGGTTTGCTTCTGTGCCCTAGCTAAGTGAGGAGATCGCAGCCCAGGGCTGGTCTCCAGTTGGGGAGTGGGCCACAGTCATTCTCCAGAGAAGCTCTGTCGGGGATGCTCAGCGCTGCCTCTTCTCTAGCTCTCCTGGCTTCCCACTTCCTTGATCAGACTCCTGGCTCCAGGTCTGTCTGTTTGCTCGTCACGGTGACCGCGCGCCACCTCCTCCATTACAGAATGTTTTCTCATGTCATCCATGCTTGTTCCAGCTCAGCTATGGCAGCAGCTGCCCTCCAGTCCCCAGCAGATTCCCCCGATTCCCCCGATGCCAGTTTGGTTCTGCAGAAGTCAGCAAACTGTTGTTGGGAGGGTCTTTGTGGGCATTTTGGGGTTATTTATGCCTCTGAAGAACGTCATCCTCCTGCTTTGACCCCCTTCCCACTCGCTTGTCTCTTCCCTGCCCTGTGGTGTGGCTAGGACCCTCTCTTTTGGAGGGGAGTGGGGGCAGAGTGGGGCATTTTGTTGATGGTTCCAGATGTGGCCTTACTGTAGAGGAGGCAGGCCACTTCCCCACACATGGTCATGAGCCCTCCCTGTATTTCTGGGATTATTCTTAACCCAAGCCCCGCCGCTGTCCAGCCAGAGTGTGCAGCTAAGCCCAACAACCAAGAGGTAATCTTAACCTCTTTTGGGGTCTGTCACTGAGGAGTATAAGCCCCATCCCCCAAAAGCATGTGGGCCATTTTCTCAATCCCACCAGAAATCTTTTGTAGGTCCCTCGTAGCCTGGGGGCGATTTGAGCCCTTCAGATCTCGTGGGGGGGAGGTACTGCCATGCTGAGGTATTGTGTCCTTGCAGGGTGGCCATGGTCCTCTCTGAGCAAGGAAGCTGGGATTCTTGTTGGAGCAGGCTTGCTCAGAGAGCTGTGTTCAGGATGTGCATTTTGTAGCTGTGGGGCGCCAAACAGTCACTAAATCAGAATTTTAAAGTTGAGCGGGGTCTCAGTGGCCATCTAGTTCAACTCATACCCCCAAAGAATCCCTACTACAGTACGCTTGAGAAGTGGTCATCCAGCCCTTGCTCGAAGACCACCCAGGAGGGAGCACCTACTGCCTCCCAAGACAGCCCTTTCCACTTTTGGATACCTTGAATCTGGAGGAAATTTGTCCTTATAATAAGCCTAAATTTGTCTCTACAATTTCTACCTATTGCTCTTAGTATGGCTTTGGGGGGCCAGAGGTCCTGGAGGAGGCACTGAGGGAAAGCCTCTTGTCCCACCCTGGGTTGAGTTGCTTTTGGAAGAGACCAGGGGCTTTAGCCTCAAAAAGCCGTTTCATGTGTCTTGGCTGAGTGTTGGCTTGCTGTTTGGGGCTGTACCACTTGGTGGTTTGCTCCTTCTCTGAAGCCTGGGCATGGATGTTAGTACCTGGGGCACTTTGGGAATGTGGGGTTAAACATTGGACTTGAATTTTACAAGAATTTTGAAGCCACCTTTGCTTTGTCCATCAGCAGGAAATCTACGTCTCCTCCCAAAGTGCCCATCGTTATTCAGGACGATAGCCTTCCCTCAGGACCCCCTCCTCAAATACGGATCCTCAAAAGGCCCACAAGCAACGGGGTTGTCAGTAGCCCCAACTCTACCAGCAGGCCAGCCCTCCCTGTGAAGTCTTTGGCCCAGCGTGAGGCGGAATACGCTGAGGCCCGGAAGCGGATCCTAGGTAGTGCCAGCCCTGAGGAAGAGCAAGAGAAGCCCATCCTTGACAGGTGAGCCTCGTGGGCAGGTACTGTTTGATCTGTGGGCTCCAGGTTCTCATAGAGGAGTCTCAGAGCAGAAGAACCATACTTAAGGTGCCCATTTGGTGTTATCTTGTTCCCTGGAGCATGGCAAACACACAGCTCCATCCAGCTGGCCCTTCTAGAGAGACAGAAGATCTGGATTCAAATCCTGGCACTGCTACTAATGACCTGCATGGCTTTGGACGGGTCCCTTCCCCTCTCTGTGTTTGTTTCTTCCTCTATGAAATTGAGGTTGAAATGGAGGCTCTCTTGGGCCCTTCCAGCTCTCCTACCTGTGATGTTGAGGCTGAAAGTGGAAGGGGCCTGCCCAGAGTTCTATCACAGCACTGTCAGGACTTACACTCCTAACCTCAAGTTTTCTGATTGTGACCCCTGAACCTGGATGCCTGCAGAGTTCAGGTCATTAAATAAAAACAGCTTTTACGAGGCTAAGTGTTGTAATAGTTTGTTGGACATGGGCTTACCTGGGGTGCGTCTTGTTTGCAGTGATGTCACCTCAGTAGGTCAGGGGGCTACCTCCCAAACGCCTGTAGTTTCCCTTAATAACCTATTCTGTATTTGTCCCCCAATAATTAAACCCTTCTTGAAACTATTTCTGTTGCTTAACTGCTGTCAGGGAAGATGGCAACAGGTAGGGAAAGAGCCCTGGGTTTTTAGTTAGAGGACCTGGGTTTAAATCGTGTTCTGCTCTGCGTTGGCACGTGACCTCACCCAAAGCACTGAGAGCTTAAAAGGGTTAAACTGGTGGGGCTCTGAGGCACCAGGAAGCTCGAGGCCTTCTTACCTTTCAAGGCAGTGAGTCCTTCTCACCTGCAGTACTTCTTAAAATTTTCTTCCAAAGACTCTCAAGGGAGATGCTTGTTCTGGAATTAAAGTCATGACAGTAGCTGGTCCCTGGCGCCCCCCACCATACACACACACACATACACGTCTTTGTGATTTTTGTGTGTGCTGGTCACCTCCCCCTTGTGCTTCATTTATTTCTGTCTGTGAAGGTAGCTCAGGTTTCTACCTTGGGGTAAGCATTCTGTTACCTCCTAAGAGAAGTGCTTAGCTGCCTTTGTCAGTATCTCATTCCAGCACTTGGGAGAATTTTCTGGCCCCTTGTCAAGGACAGACTGTCTCAGTGCATGTGGGCAAGCAGGCCACCTCCAGCAGTGGGCTCATCCGCAGAGATGACGAGGGGTGGAGACACCAAGCCTGGAAAGCCATGAACCAGGGTCAAAGGCAGTGGCCTAGAGGACACCCCTCCATCTCTTGGCAGCAGTTCAGACCTCCAGGCTTGGTGTTGCAAGCTACCAGAGGACCAGCACAACCTGTTAATACTACAAGACTTAACCCCAGGGGAGGAGTGTGGGAGAAAGGAGAGGGAATGTGGGGTGCAGAGAGTGCCAGGGTGCCAGTGAGGGCGCACGCACCAATGACCTTCCACTCTGATCTGCTTCCCTCTAGGCCAACCAGGATCTCTCAGCCCGAAGACACCAGACAGCCCAATAATGTGATCAGGCAGCCCCTGGGTCCTGATGGTTCACAAGGCTTCAAGCAGCGCAGATAAATGTGGGAGCGAGAGGATGCTGCCGCCGCTGCCCCCACCACCGCCAGGGTCGTCCGCCATGGGTCGCACTGCCGTGGCGGACAGCTGGACTTGAGCAGAGGGAACGACCTGATTTACTTGCACTGTGATCCCCTTTGCTCCGCCCACTGTGACCTTGAACCCCGTGCACTGTGACCCCCGACCCCCTCCTCCCACTGTGATTGGCACATCGACAAGGGCTGTCCCAAGTCGCTGTAAAAGGAGAAGGTGGGGGCATGAGGTGGGTTGGGGGGCCCACCGCAGACTCAGAGTGGAGAGTCAGATGGTGCCACTTGGGGTGAAGCCAGTGCCAGCAATAACAGTTTATCATGCTCATTAATTTGGGATTTCAAAACACAAATGGGAGCGCCCCCAAACGTGCATGTCTTCATCACTTAAATAGCAAGTTCCATTTGAAAGGATTGTTTTCTTTTTTTTTCCTTTTCTTTTTTTTTTTTTTGTTTGTTTCAGAGTCTGATTTGCCAGGAGAAGTGCATGGGAGGGGTTTTAGCTGTTAAATGAATTTTCGTTTTAATTGAGAAGGGTAGTTGATAGTCTTCTAAGATGTTTCAATGAATTTGCAGAAACATTAACAGATTGGATTTTGGCAAGCTTAGCTTCTTGTTCTCTGTTCCTATTGCTGCCCCCGGGAGGGCCCCCCCCCTCCCCTCCCTTCCCAGTCACCTATCCTCAGCTGAGCCTCCTCTTGTAGAGGCCCTTCAGTGAGACCAGGCCAGAGAGCTGGGGCTGGCAGGAGGCACCGCTGGTATTCATGGAGGTGGTGAAAGCAGACAGGCTTGCCCTCCCTTTCTCCCCAGGCTGGTCTCCCCACCCTAGCATTCACATGGGCTATTTCCAGCCAAGAGTTCAGGGTGAGGGAGGGAGAGAGACTTGTCATACCCAGGTTTACAAGCAAGGAAAACTAGATTTATTCAGTATTTTGATTTCTTATCCAAGGAAAACATGGGAATGAGTCTGGCTCCAAGGCCTCTGCTGATAAACCATCTGTGTACAGTGTTGTCAGAGGGTAGCTCGATTTCCCAGCGACAGCAAGGTTTGAACTCATAGGAGCCCGAGGCCCCACTATCGCTCAGCTTATGGTACCAGTCCAGAGCTGAACCTGGCACATTTCCTTGTAGGAGTCATTGCTTTGGGGACTAACCATACCGAATAACATTGGGAAGAAGCCCCCGTTCATGCATTGGTTGGTGATGACAGACTGGTTCCCTGTAGGTCAAAGCTACAGTGTTCACTCACCTCGCCTAGATGCCCAGCCTTCCAAAGCAGGGGCCGGAGGAGGGTGTTTTACACCCCATCTGAATTCTGGAAATTCAGCTTGGCCCCTTAGACCGGGGCAGAGGAAGTAGGTGTTGCCTAAAGTGGCTTCCTCCTGGGTACATGTGTGTCCGTGCTGCCTGTACACTGGGGAGATGTCTGCCTTTCTTCTCAGTCCCCATCTACTCTCTTCTACTGCACTGATTCTTCCTATGACTTAGTATCCAATGCCCGCTTCTGATTTTAACTGACAAGTTTCCAAGGGATTGGGAAATTGTTGCATTTCACAGGTAGCATGTGTTCACTGCCAAGCCATATTTAGACCCAGTGCGGCAGGTTGAATTTGCTCGGGGGCCCCTGAGCCTTGCCTTGTTTCAGTGGTGGCATGTGCGCTGTCTCTCCTGTCCTGTTTTATCCTATCCTGCCATGGGGGTCAGGCCCAGCAGGGGGAAAGGGCTACAATTAGGAGACAGCCTGCTGCTCTTTGCAGTCACTGCCTGCCCCAAAGTGAGGGTCTAAGTGGGTTGATCCCGAGGAGGGATGGTGCCACAGTGAGTGAAGGGGACAAATGACTACCATCGGCCCGTAAAACAGTGGCATCAGATCCCCTCTTTTCCCAGGGAATTACCTCCAGGAGCGGCAGAGGAGAGGGGAGGCCTGCTCGCCTTAGTTCTGACCCACTCGCCTGAGTGCACGGTCTACACAACTCAATGGCCCAAAAAGATTGGGGGGCAGGGAACCCCCAAGGCTAACCCTGGCCTCAGAGGTCCCCGGCTACTTCTGCCCACACTTGCATATCTCAGGCCCAGGAGGGGGCTTCCTGCCCAGGGAAATACCTTCCTGGGTCCTTTCTGCAGCGTTAAGGGCATGAGTGGGGTGAGGTCCCCCCCTCCACCCCCAGGCCTGGAGCTTATAACCCTCCTTTGCTGAGGTGTGAGACTCAGCCCTGTTCTGGGCCCCCAGCAGCTCCTGCACCAAGGCTTTGCCTTGATTCCCCAGAGTGGGAAAGATGAGAGAAGGAAATAGGAAACTCTATTATGTGTGTGAGTTGTGGGGTTGGGTCAGGGAGATGGGAGGAGGAGGGGTTGGGCTTTCTGTGGTTGTCCACATCTTTCCTAAGTGCATTTCCTTTGGTTCAGTTTTGTTCTGTTTTATTTTTTTATTTTTAAAGTGAGCTGTGGGCTTTGGCTTAGGAAATCCGGGATGGGGTGGAGGGCAGTAACCCGAGGCTGCTGTCCCTTTAGCTACCTGACCTCGGTGACATCCTCTCCTCCAGCTCCTCTGACCCCATGGGCCAGGCCCCTGACCTCCCGGCTTAACAGCTTCCAATGAGCCACTTCTCCCACATCAGCCTAGCTAACCAAAGGAGCTGGGGGTGCAGGGGTTGGTGATCAGCCCCTCTCAGCCCAGTCAATCAGGGTGCTCCCCACCTGCAGGCAGGAGGCAACACCCCATAAGCCCAGCCCGCCCCTCCCTGGGGGAGCCTTCTTGTTGAGACTAGATAGGTGGGGCCACACTTGGCCACCCCTGGCCCAGAGGCTTGAGAGACCTCTTGGAACCTTGTTTCTAGTTGTGTTTCCCCCCAGGGTGAGCCAAGGTCCCCTTGGGTGTGTTCAGGGGAGAAGAGTAGGGGAGGAAGGGAGAGATGCCATATATCCTGCAGTTCTGCCCTGCTGGAGTAGCTGGGCAGCTCCCTGAACTCCCACCCCTCTCCGCGGGTCCCCAAGTCAGCAGATTAAGCATTTTATAAATTGTATTTTAAATAAATGTTTTAAACTTGTCAGAGCCTTGTCACTGATTTCTTCCATTCTTCAGCTCTCTAGTATAAATTACAAAAGTGGTAGTCTTAAGAATCAAGGACCTTTCAAATCTCAGACAGTAACACTAGCTGTGTGACCTTAGACAATTCATTTGCTTTCCTCCTGAGTCTCAAGATCCTCAATCTTTTTTTCCCTTCTTAATCTGTCCCTCTGCATCACTCTTATAGAGGTCTTCCCAGTCTTCTCCAAAAGGGTCCCTTTCACAGTTTCTTCTGGCACAATAATATTCCGTTACACATATGCCACAATTTGTTTAGCCACTCGCCAATAGGACACCACCATAGTTTCCAGTTTGGGGCTTCACGAAAAGGAATGCCAAAAGCATTTTTGCACAAGTGGGTTTTTTTCCCCTCTGATTTCTTTGGGGTATCCTATTGGACCAAAGGAATTGTAGAGTGGCTCTTTTGAAGGGATAAGTACAAGTTGCCTCCAGGATGGCAGAGCCAGTTTGCATCTCCACCAAGAGAAGCCTTTCCTCAGCCTCTCCGCCGGCTGTCGTCTTTCTCTTGTCCTATTTGGCTGTCTGATAGATGAGAAGTAGAACCTCAAAGTTGCTTTAATTTATATTTCTCTATTAGTGATATAGAGCTTTAAAAAAAAACCCATGGGTGTGTTACCCTTGGTTTCTTCCTTTGAATTTCCTTATTTGTGAGGCAGAAATAATCATTCATCCTCATACACCCTACTTCTGAATTGTGAGGAAGGTGCTTTGTAAACTTTAAGACTATAAAAATGTGAGCTTTTATTATCTCCTGCCTTTGACCTGCTCCCTGACAATTCCTCCCACTCTCTTTTCATCTCTGCTTTTTGTCCAGTCAGGTGGGCCTCCATTTCTGTTTGTCAGAGCCTATTTGTCCACTGCTGACCTCCCTGGCATTGGTGCAAAGCTCCTTCAATTAAAAATGTGTATGTATGTATGTGTACACACACACACACACACACACACACACACACACACACACAGATATAGGCCAATGAGTAGGCCAATGAGCCTCTAGGATTTTGATTCCTGGGACAGTTCCCTAAACTGTTAAATCAGCAGCATGCTGAATCACTTGCCTGGATTTTAGCAAATGAAGATACCTTGATATTCTTGTGGAAGAAATGGAATCCTATAGGCTAGAGGATAATACGAGTGGATGAATTCAGAACTGGTAGGATGTCATTCATCGCTTGTTCCAAGGTGACTTGGAAAGAAGCTCCCCCTCTCCCCCATTCTAGGGATCTGTAATTGGCTTTGCTATTTAGCATTTCCATCAATAAAAGTGAGTCATAGGATAGATGGCATCATTGTGAAATGTACAGATGTCCCCAAATTAGGAGGAATAGCACACTGGGTGACAAGATCCGGAAAGATGGCAACAGGCTGGAAAATGGAGCTGGGCATGACAATGAGATGAAATTTAATAGGACTGAATATCAAGTCTCACTTCAGTAGATCCAAGAAAGCAACTTTACAAGGATGAGATAAGAGAAACAGTCTGAAAAAGACTTGAGGCCTAAAATCCCAAGGGAATTAATTTTTAAAAAGAGGAATGAAGTGGAACAACACCTCAGATTATAAGTCAGTAATACTCAAAACTATTTGACACTTTTAAAAAAATAATCAGTAGACAGACTAGCTAAGGAAGAATTAGGAAAACATGACTGCAATAACTCGGTGTTCAGTTAAACCCAAGAGCAGAAATGAGTTCCCCACTTGACAAAAATTGTTGGGAAAACTAAAAAGCAGTTTGGCTGACATTAGGCTTACATCAATATCTTCACCATATATTGTAATAAACTCAAAATGTATGGGTGACCAGAATATTAAAAAGTCGCTTAAAAAAACAACAAACTAGAAGACCACAAACTAGCACAAGCTGGGAGGGGATGGGGTACCTACTTGTTTTGGGGCACTGTCCTGCTGATAAAAGGACGAAAACTAAATGTTCCTTCTCAAGTAATCTTACATTCTGTCAAGGTTTTGCAGGAACAAAATGAACCACATTAGGATAGGAAGGGAAGTGGTTAATGGGGAAAAGAAATGTATAAAATATCTCTGATAAATATCTGATATCCAAGCTATACAAGAAACCAACAAACCTATAGGCCAAAAGCCAGTCTCTAGTGAATAAATTGTCAAAGGATATGAATAAATGGTTCTCAATAGAATTCCAAATGATTAACAAGGCAAGAGTGCTCCAAATTAGAGAACTGCATGTCAAAACAACACTTAAAGGTTTTGCTTCACTCCTCTCAAATGGGTAAAGATAATAAAAGATGGGAATAGTCAACATTCAAGGAATCGTGAAGAAATGGCCTTGCCGATACATTATTAGTGGAATTGATCTAACTTTTAGGTCATAGGAACATAGATTCAGAGCTTGAAGAAACCAAAGAAGCCCTCTCGTTTCACAGATGAAGAAACTAAGGACCAGGGAAGTGCCCTGCCCAAGGGTACAGATATTAGAGCCAGGATTCTGAAACACAATTTGGAATAACGTTAAGTGAAAATTCCCATGACCTTTTCACATACGTATTCCACTGCTGGCCATTCACCCTGGAAGGGTCGATGAAAAAAAGGTCCCTCATTTACCAAAATATTCATAGCAACTTTTTTTTTTAGTTGCCAAAAACTAGAAATAAGGCAGATGCAAAACTAGATAAAGCAGATTGGAAAACGGGCAAGCACACAAATACAACAGAATACTGTGTTGTAGGGCAGCTAGGTCACACGGCAGATAGAGCACCGTGTCTGGAGTCAGGAAGACTGGAGTTCAAATGTGACCTCAGACAGCTTAACCTGGGCAAGTTGCTTCACCCTGTTTGCCTCAGTTTCCTCATCTGTAAAATGAACTGGAGAAGAAAATGGCAAACCACTCTAGTATCTTTGCCAAGAAAACCCCAAATGGGGTCACGAAGAGTCAGACGTGTCTGAACAACTGTGTTGGAAACGACAATGATGCATACAGAGAATCATGGAAAGACAGGAATTAATGCAAAGTGAAGTCAGTAGAACCAGGGAAACGATACACACAGTGGCGATGGTGTAAATAAAAAGAACAGAAAAAAAAGAAACAACATTGGGAGATTAGAATAACCAAGCCTGGCCCCAAAGAAGAAATGCCTCACCTCTCTGCAAAGGTGGAGATGTGTGGGTAGAGAATGCCAAGGATGTCACACTTGGTGTGTAGGGCAATTTTGCTGAAGTTCTTTCTTTTTCTTTTCAATGCTTTGTTAGAAGGGAGGTCTCCCTGAATTGGGGAAGCTAGAGGGATGTATTGGGAAATGTAGATAATATAACCCTAAAAATTAAACCAAAACAGCTGGAGATTACAGGGGAGGAGGGCAGCTTCAATAGGAGTCAAGCGTGATACAGCAGTCCTAAAATGCTTAGGTGTTACTGGAGCTGACCCAACTTGTGGGGAGGGTAGGTAGTACAGTGGATAGAGCACAGGCCTGGAGTCAGGAAGACCTGAGTTCAAATTCGAGCCTTAGGCACTTGCTGTGTGACCCTGCGCAAGTCACTTTACCTCTGTGTCTCAGGTTCTTCAATGTAAAATGAAGACAATGATAGTATCTACCTCCCAGGGTGGCTGACAGGATTGACTGAGATAATACTTATAAAGCACTTAGCACAGTGCCTGGCACACAATAGGTGCTTAATAAATGCTTATTCCCTTCCTCCATAATTATAAAGCACCTAGCTCAGTGCCTGGCACACAGTAGGTGCTTAATAAATGCTTATTCCCTTCTTCCTCACCTGCTGGGCCCTAGAGGGCAGGACTAGTTGTACAGGGTGTTACTTGAGAAGAAGCAGATTAAGGCCCAATGCAAGGAAGAACTCGGTAGTCAATAATATCTCTACCTAAAAATACTTCCTGCCTCAGGGAGTAGTGGGTTCTGCAGAATGAAATTTGAACTCAGGTCCTCCAACCCTAAATCCAGTTTTCAGTGTCCCCTGAGTCATAGCAAGTTGGTTTGGGGTCATTTGCACTCCAACCCTCAGCAAGGGTAACCCTGGACCTCAGCAGCCATTAAGAGTGAGTCCCCTTTATGGTATGACCATCAACCGGTCACCATCACTCACCTGTGAAGGCCGTCTGTCCCTCACCTGGCTCAGCTGGACTTTGTGCGACTTGCACTCATCTCTGCCCTCTGAGGCTAGACTGAACCCATCAATGCCTCTTACCTGTGTCTGCCCTTTAAGTACTAGGAAGTAACCCTCTTGTGCCCTCCTCTCTGTATCGTCTCTCTTTCTGGGCTAAATGGTTCCACTTCTGCCCGTCAATCACCACAGGACTCGAACTTAAGGCTATTATTATTCTGGCTGGGGGTGAAGGTAACAGACGTTTATTATGTGCTGGCCTAAGCAGTGTACAAATATTATCTCATTTGATCCTCACAACAACCCTGGGAGGTAGGTGCTCTATTGTCTTTATTTTGCAGTTGAGGAAACTGAGGCAAGCAGAGGCTAAGTGACTTGTCCAGGGTCACACAGCTACTAAGTGTTCGATATTGGATTTGAACTCAGGTCTTCCTGACTCCAGGCCAGGCGTTCTGAGCCTCTGAGCCACCTAGCTGCCTGGGCTGGTCATCTTCCAAACACTCCAGGTTATCAATATCTTTCCTAAGCTGTAGTGCCCATAACTGAACACAATACTCCAGATGTGGTGTGCCCAGGGAAGAAGAGTTTTCTAATTTCTGAAAGTTAGGTCTTTTTTTGGATGAGGCATTCGGGATTAAATGACTTACCCAGGGTCACACAGCTGTGTCTGAAGCTGCATTTGAACTCAGGTTTTCCAGTACTCTATCCACTGAGCCACCAGCTGCCCAGCAGAACAAGATGTTTCCTTCTTAAACAAGTCAACTCATAAGGCTTGAACGCCAAGTCCTCTCACCAGCTTCAAGATCCATAGATATGGAACCTGTTATTATCATTAACTGCCCCTTCCCCTCTGGAGAAAGAAAAACCCCAAATAGAGTCTAGTTGCTGCAAAGTCAAGGTGGTAGATGTGGATGGTGGAGTGTTTAGGAGGGACAGAGGTGGTCTACAGTGAGGGTCTAAGGAGCTAGTGCCATCCCTCGGCATTCTGAGAAGACTATCTAAAGGGGGCTCCCAGGGCTCCAGTTGCCAGGGGAACATTTCTTTGCCCAGGCCTTCCGCAGAAGTAACACAGAGCCTAATGAGGGACTAGTGGTGGCAGGGGACTATAGGGGAGGGGTGCACCAGCCCAGGAAGAATGGGGGTCAGAAGCTGCTGGGGGCTGCAGTGGATGCATCAAAGGCCCCATGACTGAATGGGCTACTTGGAGTGAGCTTCCTCAGGAGGCAGACCCTTTTGTGGAGTCTCACCATTAGGGGGCCTCAAGTCTAATGGGAAGTCAGCTCTCTTGCCCTCAGATAATCATTATCCTCAGGGAGCCCCCGTCTGATGGTGGACACAAGACCCTACCCACTGGGAACCAGGAGATGAGGATCAGCACATTTCTGTCTATTGGCTGGGTGGGCAGGTTGCCTCCCATCCTAGGTCCAGGGGCCCCTGGTGTTTGGATCCCCAGGCCTGGGAAGAGCCTCAGCCAAAGGGGTGGAAGGGTGCCAGGGGGTCCCAGCAGCTCTTAGTGTGTGCGCATTGAGGCAAGCCACTCAACAAAGAGTGGGGCTGAGCTCCCTGTAAAGAAAAGTGAATGGGTGGGGGGCAGGGGAGGAAGGGGGACAGGGACCCTTCGGAGGGAGAGTGAAAAAAGAACAGAAAGAAGCAGAGATAATCGTTTAGAGAAGAGTTAATTCAGTCTCAGATGCAGGGTTGGGAGGCAAGGGAAGGGACTTGAAGAGAATTATCCATCCAGGGTGAGCCAAGCTCCTCCCCCCAACCCAGCCCCCTTCCTGAGAAGCTAGGCCCCAGCTCCTAATCTTCCAGGACCAGGGAGAGACGAGGAGTGCCTGACATTTAGGCCCACCTGCTTCCCTTGGATCCTATCTGAAAGAAGGTCCTGAAGTCAGTGGTCAGATCAATGGGCTTATACTCTTCCAAGGCGACGTGAGAGCCCTGCCTCCGGCGTGGTGCCTTCTTGTCTAGCCGGGGGCACAGCGGATAGGTGGTTGCCTGGGGTATATAAGGGCTCTGCAGGAAGGTAGCTGGTAGAGAGGGAGAAAGAGCCGCTAGAGAGGCAGATGGCAGTCGAACCGGATCTTCTAGTTCTTGGTTATCTGGCCCTGAACCCAAATTGTCCCTTGTGCTCCACACCCAGGATTCAACACTCCCTCCTCTTGAAGCCAGTGGGGCACCCAATGTAGAGTCCCTGGGAGTTCTTCCTCATCCCAAGGGAGCTACAGAGATCCAGTTGGCCTCACACCTCCACCCCTGGGAAAGAGGAAGCCCAGAGCCATAAATAAGGCAGATGACTATTTTTCATAGTTGGAGGGGACTGAGAATGTGGAATGTCAGAGCTGAGGTGGATCTGAAAGCATTGTATATCAGAGCTAAAATGGACCGTGGTCATTGGGAGGGACTCTAGACCATGGAATGTCACAGCTGGAAGGGACATTAGAATATAGCACAACAGAACTGCAAGGACCCTTAGACTGTCAAAGCTGGGAGGGACTCTAGAACATAGAAAGTCAGAGCTGGAACCTCCACTTGGCTTGCTAGAACCCTCCCTTCTCTTTCGTGAGTAAATTCCTTCCTCCCAGATATCTTCATCTCACCCTTTTCCTGTCATCTGGCACATTAAAGACATGAGATTCTCTCTGGAGGGCAAAACACCACTAGCCACCTTTCCCAGGGTTTGCCACTGTTTAATAAATCATTGTTGATTGTCTGATCTTAGTCAAACTACGTAACCTCCCAGTTTCCTTATCTGGAAAATGAGGTGGTCTCTGAAGTTCCTTCCAGCTCTGGACCTATGATCTTTCCCCCTCTCCCACTCACTTACACACATACTAGAAACTAGCTCCACACCTTCCCTTCTCCTGACTCCTTTGTTCTCATCTCAGAGGAAGAGAAGTGGTCTCTTCCTGCCAAGACCAATCCCACTACTTGAAGTCAGTTTCTGCTGAGAGTCTGTTCCTGAGATCACTCCTTTCTCTTTCAGTTTTAATCTGTCCCTATCTACTGAGTCTCCTTTATCCTTTAAAAAAAGATTTGTTTTTTTCTCTTTTTTTTCTTTTAAAAATTATTTGTTATAAGGGATGACTCTAGGAGGGAGAAGGGGAGGCAGACAGAAATCTAGGCATTGTGAAACAATGAGATATGAGCACATCAGACAACAACAACAAATCTTCACTTGATTCCACATCCCTCTCAAGCTACTGGCCCATATCTCTTTCCCAGTTTGTTCCCCGCCTTTTATTGCCAAGTTCCTAGAATCATCCGCATTCACCTCCCGTTGCTTTCTCATTGCCCATTCATTCCTTGCTTCCTTGTAACCTGGCTTCCCACTTCCCATTTCTCACCTCTCTACTGAAAACGTTCTCTCCAAGGTTCCCAGCATATTCTCACAGTGCTCTGTTCTCAGCCCTCATCTTCTTTGACCCTTCTGGTGCTTTTTGCACTGTCAACTATCCCTTCCTCCTGGGCTGATAGCTTGAGAGGAATGTGGAATCGAGTGAAAAATTTTGGTTTGGTTTTTAATGTGTTCGTATCTTTTGTTTTCACATCACCTGGATAACCCTCCTGGGGACTTTCTTCTCTTCTGTTCTGCTACTCTCTCCTGGATGGTCCCCTGAGGACCTGAGCACTCTCCGTATCACAGGAACACAGATTTACAGAGTCTAGTCATTTCACAGAGGAGGAAGGAGAGGCTCAGAGAGATCCTGTGAGTTTCCCAAGGTCGCATAAGTCGCATAAGGGCTTGGTGCTTAGAAGAGCAGTACGTTTCAGGGTCTTCTCCTTTGCTGGATCATCAATCACCTCTTTCCTGTCCTCCTGACTGTGGCTGTTCTCCTGGGTTCTGTCCTGGCCCCCTTCTTTCCTTCCTTTACTTGCCTCTCAGCTCCCATGGGGTTAGTGAAGATCTAGATGCCCCTGCCCTGTCTCTTGCTGAACTTCCTGACTGTTGGACAGCTCCACCAGGATGGTCTGTCAGCCTCTCAAACTCAACAGGTCCAAAATTGAAATCAATGTCTTCTTCATTAAACTCCTCCCATCCCCCCAACTTCCCATTTCTGCTGAGGGCACTACCATCTTCTCTGTCATCCAGAGGTGTAACTATGGAGTCATTCTGGACTTCACCTTTTCCCTTGCTCCCCACATGAAATTAATTGCCGTGTCAATATTCCATCTACACTGTCTCTTGCAGTCAGTCAACAAGTATTTATTAAGCACCTTCTGTGTGTCAGGTACTGTTTTTCATACCTTCATCACCTCATGCCTGGGATGCTGCATAGTGTTCCTAGTCGGTCTCCCCTGTCTCCTGTCTTTTCCCCTCTCCAGTCTATCCTCCATGTGACTGCCCATAGAATCTTCATAAGGCACACATCCAACCATGTCTAATATGTCTAACTTCCCTACTCAGAAACTTTCAGGGTTTCCCTAATACAAAGAATCCAGCCTGGCATTTCAGGCTCCTTATCATCTGACTCCAATGGTCCTTTCCTGCCTTATTTTCTTAGAACACACAGCTTAACACTATATTCTAGTCCAACTAGATAACTCATCATGCCCTGTCTGGTCTGTGTCTGTGTCCAAACCTTCCCTGGTGCCTGTAATCCACTACCTTCTCACTACTGTCTTCCATATCTTTCTTCAGCCTCAGCTCAGTTACCATTTCCTCTAGGATGTCCCAGTGCAGTAGCAAACAATGCATGTTCCTTCTGTTCCCTCTGCCCCCACCTCCAACCCTCCCACCTCAGTCTCTGTCTTTTTCTCTGTCTTCCCCCTCCCCTCCCTCTTTGTCCTTCCCTACACCGCTCTCAATTTTCTTCCTATTTACTTATCTGTGTACATGTTGTTATACCTCCCCCCACCAAGTGTAATATAAGCTCCTTGAGAATAGGAACAATCTCATTTTTATCTTTGTATGCCCAGCACCTTCCATAGTATTCCATACATAGTGAGCACTTAATGTTTACCAGATTGAATTTAATTAAAATGGAAGAAAACTTAGAGCATACAAAGAACAAGAATGGACCTTAGATCACAGAATAAACATTATCTCTGGAAGGAGGTCTTAGAACAGGGAATGTTAGAGCTGGGAGGGCCCTTAGAACAGGCAATGTTAGAGTTGGGAGGAACCTTAGAACAGAGAATGTCAGAGCTGGGAGGGTAGAACACAAAATGTCAGAACTGAGGTGGGGGGGGCCTTAGAACACAAAATGTCAGAACTGGGAGGTATCTCATTGATCATCTGATATAAATTTCTCATTTTATATTTGAGGAAACTGAGGCCTATTGAGTGTGGGGTAGAGGTGTAGGGCCATTACAGGATGGAATGATTCTCCTAAAGTCACACAGCTAGTTCGTAGCAGAATCTCAAACACAACCCATATTTCCTAACTCCTAGTCCAGGGGACATGGAAGATTCCCTGGTGAAAGCTTCCCCCAGAGCCCCACCTCACAAACAGGTGGAGGACTCAGCTCCACTTAGGGGGAGAATGGAACATCTTGGGCCCCTGGCCCCAGGAGCAGAAGGAGTGCCTCTTTCTACCAGGGCCTGGCATCCCCACCCTGGTGAGGAAGGAAGGTGGGAGGCAAGGGGGCTCACAGTGGTTTTGCCGCTTGATCCGGTCCACGATGTTCAAGACTTTTTGCTCTTGTGGACCAATGTCTGAGGTTCGGGAGAAGGCTCTCTTGTGGGAATGAGGTTGTCGGGCAGGATTAACAGCATGTTCCTTATACTTTGTCATACATTTCATCTTCTTTTGATAATAACTGGGGAATCAGAGACCCTCACTTAGCCCTGGGCCCCAAGGCAACTGGTAAATTTCCATGGTACGAATTCTGGGCATCCATGGGGGCCCACTGGCTAGGGCAGGGAATGGACTCAGGCCTTTATAAATGTCCAGGAATCAGTTTATAGAGAAAACACTTTCCTCACAACAGCCCCATAGGGAAAGTAACGCAAATATTATTTGTTTGTTTTTGGAGGGGGAATGCAGGGCAATTGGGGTTAAGGGACTTTCCCAAGGTCACACAGCTAGTAAGTGTGTCAAGTGTCTGAGGTCGGATTTGAACTCAGGTCCTTCTGATTCCAGGGCCGGTGCTCTACTCACTGCACCACCTAGCTGCCCCCAAAATATCATTTTAACTATTCTGCAGAAGAAGAAACTGTCTCCCGAGCCTTGCTCAGCATCCCATGCTTAGTGATGAACAGAGCTGTTCAAGTCTTGGGCTAGAGATTTAGGATTCTTAGAAGATGGAAGTGACTTTAGAAACCAAGTCTAACCTCCTCATTTTACAAATGAAGGAGCGGAGGCCGACAGAGGTGAAGTGACTTGGCCAAAGTCACACAGCTAGGAAGTGTCCCAGGCAAGATTTCAAGTCAGATCTTTCCGATGCTAAGCCAGTGCTCTAGTCACGCCACCACCTGGCTGCCTCCACTCCATTACTCTGGTCCAAGTTTCATCGGTGTAGGGAACTCCCGGTACAAGAACTCGCTCCCCTGAACAGGTCTGTGAGTCATCTGTAACTTATCACCTCAGATGTGTAGGTGACCTGGGGTCACTCGGGTTGAGTCATGAGCTCAGGCTCACAGACAGGATTTGAACTCAAATCTTAGTGACGCCAAAGCCAGACATCTATCTATTGTACCATGCTGCCCCATATTCCACATTTTATACTGAGAGGCATTTTGACATAGCAAATAGAGGGCTGTTGCTGTGGTTTTTAGATGTATGTGTGTATAGTTATACATATGTACATAGATAGAAAGATAAACTAGAGAGAGTGATATATAGAGACAGAGGGAGATAGATTTAGAGGATTAGAGACAGAGGTATAGAAATAGGGATTGATATTTAAAGATATAGATATATGGAGACAGAAAAAGCTAGCTAGAGACAGACAGATCTAGAGATAGACAGAGAGATAGATGTAGAAATATATAGAGAGATATATAAATATATACATATATATATATATATATATATATATATATAGAAAGAAAAATACAGCAAGAGAAAAAGAGATATAGAAATAGAGAGAAAGAAATAGATGTATCTATATATAAAGATTGAAAGAAAAAGCTAGATATAAAGAATCAGAGAGATAGCTATAAAGAGATAGAGAAAGGGAAATATATAAAGAGATAGATCTAGAAATAGAGAGGTATATAAGGATAGAGATAGATATATAGAGACAGAAAGAGCTAGTTATAGATACAGAAATAGAGATGGAAAGAGACATAGAGAAAGCTATATAAGTATAGAGATCTCTCTATATAGAGATAGAAAGAGATGGAGAGATAGAGAAATATAGTGACAGAAAGAGAAAAGAGATAGCTATAGAGGGACGGAAATAAAGTTATAAAATTTGTCCGACTTAGTAGATGAATCCTGGGCAAATGCTTGAAGCACAGAGAGGTAGAATGACTAGGCTAAGGTCACATAGCAGGTAAATGTCAGGAGATGGATTTGAACTCAGGTTTTCCTGACAAACATAATAATGTATTTTATTAAAAATGATATCTTATAATTGCATCATGCTTCCTATTTGTATAATGTAAATATTTCTATTATTTCATTTGAATCCTTACCACCAACCTGTGAAGGAGGCAGGACAAAGATTATTAATCCCATTTTACAGGAAAAAAAAAAGCCAAACACACTTTAATGCTGACTCTGTAATGCTTGGTGGATCTTCCAAGGTTCAGGAGGTCATGAGAGATAGAGCCCAGACCTGAGGCCCGGTCTTCTCTCCCTCAGAACAGGGCTTTCTTTCATCACCCAAATCCCTCCCTCCCCCACCCTCTTTTCCCTGCCCCAAGGCTCACTTGGTGATCTCTTCCATGGAGGCTTCAGGCAAAGCTAGCATCTCTACCAACTGGGACAGGATTTCAAAGAGAAGAGTATGGGGATTTCGAATATTTGACAAAGGGCTGTTGTTCTGTTCTGGGGGAAGAGTGGAAGGCATCATCAGCTTATTAGCTGTAGTTGTCCTAGGTTTTGTCATGTCATTGTTTATTATCCGTAACTACAGGTGTGGGGTATTATCCCATCCCTACCCTCAACTACAAATTCTCTGAGGTCAGGGACACTCTTCATAAGGCTAGCATAGTGCTCTGTACACAGTAGGAGCTTAATAAGTGTTAGTTGCATGGATGAATGTATGAATGAATCCTCTTCTAGCCCCGATATCCTGTGTTGGTGACAAAGCTGGTGGGATAGGAGGGGGTCAGGTCTCCAACCCTGCAGGCCTTGGATGGTCTATAAAGTACCCTCACCTTCTGCTCATTCTGCTTATCACCAACCCTTATCTTACCCACAGGGGCCCCTTCTCACCCACAGATCGATAGAACCGATGAGTATCTGTCAGGACAGACAAGAAGTCCTTGAAATCCACATGTCCATCACCTGCAGAGACATCCAAAGGCTCACACAAAAGCCTCTTTTCCCAGCTCCCACCCTAGGGGGCTCCTCCTACCCAGCCACTTGATTGTCTCCGAAATGGGCTATTTGCAAAACATGGTTAAGTCCTATCCATTCCCTCTCCTAGCCCCATAAAAGGAAAGGTCATGTCTTAAAAACTTTTTTTGCCTTCTCTACTCTTTAACTGTTCTTTGTAATCAGTAGTCACTTAATAAATGCTTATTGAATGAGTGAATGAATGAGACTTAACTGAACTTGTGCTTCATATCTTCCCCACCTAATTAGAGCATCCTGAGGTTAAGGGCTACACCTCCCCATCAGATTGGAAAGTTCCTCAGGATGGGGACTCTGTGTGTCCCCCCCATCAGACTGGGAGCTAGAGTAAGTGAAGGGATTGTGCGTCCATCATCAGGGAACATAGAGAAAGCTATATAAGTATAGAGATGTCTCTAAATAGAGATAGAAAAAGATGGAGAGATAGAGAAATATAGTGACAGAAAGAGATAAAAGAGACAGCTTTAGAGGGAACATAGCATCATGGATTTTAAACTTAGAGTTCATCTTGGACCAACTCTGTCATTTTAGAGATTGTGCTGAGATCCCCATACAGAGTCTAAATGGGGACCAGAGATGTAAGCTACTCACTCAAGGTCACTCAAGTGACCTTGTAAGTGGAAGGGCCAGGATTTGAACTCAGCTCCTTTGACTCTAAATCCAACACTTTTTGTACACTGAGCAGGGACTTGATCTTTCCTCTCAGATGGAGAGCTCCCTGAGGGCAGAAAACCCACCCTATCCTCTGTTTCCTACCCCCAGTATCTCCTCTTCCTTTGTTTCCCTTCCCCTCTGCAGGGCTGGGACTAAAAATTTTTTGCATCAAAATTTTTATTATACTATCTCTATTTTCTTTGGATTTTAAAAAAAAAAGCCCTGTGTCATTTGATGTAGTTTGGTGCTTCAAGGCATTTTTAAAAATTGGGTCCTGATGATGCCTCCCAGTTCCTTTGCTCAGGCATCCATAAGACAGTGGTTTCCTACCAGCCAAGCTGTAGACCAGAGCCAATGGGGCATTGTCTTGGGGTCTCAGTTTCCTTTTCTCTACAATTAAAGCATTGGATGACAACACATTCCTTCCAGGTCCACATTCTATGATTCTATGATACTCACTTAGAAGAGTTGGTGAATGTCTAAAATGGGCTGGGCAGGCATTATAATCCCCATTTGACAAGTAAGAAAACTAGGGCCAGGAATGGTGGGATGAATTGGCTAAGGTCCCAAACTAATTTATCCCAAGCAAGTTAGTACCAGGGCTAGATGTGAAACCCAGGTCTCATGATTTCCAGTGAAGGGCCCTTTTCATCACAGTGTCAATCCCAAGGGGAGGGAGTTGTCAGGGGAATGGATGGAGAGGAAGCTGGGATCCTTGGGAAAGGGCAGGGGGGTCTCTTCAGTTTTTGCTCACCATTCACATCAGCACTTATCAGGGCATCAGCCATCTCAGACTGGGTCCTGGGTATCCCCACTATTAATAGGATGTTCTTCAGGCTGTGGATGTCAATTTCTCCAGGACCACAGAAAAATGTGAAATATTCTCTAAAAGCTGTGGAGAAGATGGGGCAAATCGATGGAGGGAACTGACTAAGGAAATAAGGAGAGCTATTCCCCCAGTGAATACGAACAAAGGTCAAAAGGATATGAATGGAGAGATTTCAAAGGACAAAGGAAGTAATTCAAACTATCAGCAACAAAATGAAAAAATACTCCAAACCACTAATAATTTTAGATGGGCAAATGAACATAACTTCAAAGTTCTGCCTCACACCCATCAATCAGACTGGCAAAGAGGGAAAAATAAATGTCGGAGAGGCTTCACGAAAACAGATACACTTGTATGATGTTGGTCCAGCCATTCAGGAAAACATTTTGAAATTATGCCCAGAAAGTTACTAAACTCTGCATACCCTTTGACCCAGCTCTCACCCTTTCTCTCCCTCTCTCTCTGTATATATGTATATATATTTGTGTGTATACATATACACATACATATATAATATATATACATACATATATATATGTATATATATATAGGCCATACCCTCAAAAAAGTCAAAGAAAGAGGAAAAGAGCCTATAGATACAAAAATATTTATTATAGACCCTTTTAAGGTAGCCCAAAATTGGAAACCAAGGGGATGTCCCCTCTCTTGGGAATGTCTAAACAAAATGTGATATTTGAATGTAATGGGATATTATTGCACCATAAGAAATGATAAAATGGACAGTTTCAGAGGACACTAAGAGGACCTGTTATGGGGCAAAGTAAGAAAAACTGGGCATATGCAATGATAACAACAGTGTAGAGAAAAACAACTTTGAAAGACTTTAAAACTCTGATCAATGCCGTGATGAACCACGAATCTTTTGGACCCATTTCTTTTTTCTTCATTTCATTTTTCATTTTTTTTCATTTCTTTTGAAATGAAGATGAAACACACCACTTACCTTTTGACAGAGAGGGGAAGGGAAAAGAAGAAGCAATTCTACAGTGACTACTATGTGCCTGCCACTATGCTAAATGCTTTTTGCAAACATTATCTTATTCCATTGCACTACCAGCTGACTCAGAGACTTGATGAACTTAAACTACAGAGGGAGACATACATTTTCAGGCAAGGCCAATATGAGAATTTGTTTTCCTGGACTGTGCAGTTATGGATTAAGGACCTTATTTTTCCAAGTTTTGTTTTTGTTATTGGGTTTGGTTTTTTAAGTTTGTGCAATTGGGTGGGGGTGTTTAGTGGGAGAGACAGGTTAATAATAAATAAATGCTGTTTGTGTGAGTAATGTTCCCCTCCCCCCAAAAGAGAAAAGAATGGTTATCTCCCCCATTCTTTCTCTCTCTCTCCACCCATTCATCCACCCCTTCGGGAGGAACACTCTTCCACTCAACTCAACAGCGCTATGCTTGTTACTAAGAAAGAAAAAGTTTAAATAAAACCCAAAGTCTCTGCCCTGGTGAAACTTACAGTTCAAAAGAATCAAAGTATCATGTATAGATAGTGAAGAGAATTGCTTGCTGAAGAAAAGTAAGACAAATGTTAATAATCCCTTTGTTTTCTTCATTCAGCCCTTGTAATATGCATGGACCAAAACTGGCATTATGGGAGTCAAAAGTAATTTTCTCACTCAAGTCAAATAAAGTTTTGACTGAAAAGGGGCAGTAGGAGAAAAGGATTTAAAAAGACTTGCTTAAAAAGCATCAACACTTCTCTACAGCTAGCTGTCTGGGGTCTACATCACAAAAGAACTAAATTGTAAACTGGGGCTATACACTAGAAAGTTGGTAGATCCTCTCCCTCTAAGGGGAAAAAGATGCTTTGCAGCTAAAGACCAGCAGATGGCATCAGAGAATAACAACTGCTCAAAATAGATGCCCAGCAGAGAGTTGGATGTACCAACTACATCACCAGAGGGTCATTGGCAGCTCCTTGCATTAGAGGGGTGAATTCCTTTTGCTATTTGTGTTTCCCTTCACGTATGTTCCCCGGCCAAACATAATCCTTACATATATTCTGTTCCCTGCAGTTCCCTGGCTATATATATTCCCTCCCCTTCACTGATGGCAAGTAATCAAAGCAAGAGTGTTCCTCTATGTGTATGATGATGTAGGGTAATTTTTCTTTACATTTATTTTACTATATTGTTAAATTGCACATCTTCACTTTGAATCAATATGTACTCTGCTTGGGCTAGTAAATGAAAACACATCAGTGGGGGCTCGTGAGCTATGCTTTTGAGCAGATACTGACCCACAAAGTGCCTCAAATATGGGATATTTTGGGGGGAAGACCCATATGAGGAGGAACTTGGGTGCTACACATTTATAATATACTATAGTATATTATGATTTTATGATATGATAGATAAGCTTATAGATAAGCTCATGAGAGAATATGCAAACAAAGTGTTACAAGAAGATATCCTTGATGTCTTTAAGTAACTAGATCTTTTTTTCCCCTTTTGCCAATCTGTGACTATGAGGAAGGGGCAGTAACGTGGAAGTGGAAAGTAAGGAGGATAGTGAGTATGGTATAGAATGGATTATGAGTTCATATAATTTAGGACTGGAATCATAATAGCATATTTCTACAATGCTTTTTAAAGCATTTTCCTCATAACAGTCCTCTAAGGTAAGTATTGCAAGTTTTCCTTTCCCCATTTTACAAGTGGAAAAACAGACACCCAAAGAATCAAAGTGACCTAAGATCATGAGGTCGGAGATTCAGAGCTGGAGGGAATCTTAGAGATCATCTGATCTGATTGTCTCATTTTATAGATGAAGAGGAGGCCTAGAGAGAGAAAATGACTTGCCCATAGTTACAAAGGTAGGACTTGGGTAGAGATTCAAACCCAGGAACTCTAACTCTGAAGTCAGGAAAGTCAGGTGAAATCCTATGTGGTTTTTTTTTTTTTGAGGGGGAGTGAAGGGCAGGGTTTAGGGAGAAGCAAAGTTGATCAGGAAGCTCTGGTCAGCTGAATACACTCCAGCCCATTTGATGAAAATACAGAACCTTAGGAAGCAAGTAACAGTATTACCATGCTGACCTCCCTGGCTTCCTTTAAGTCCCAGATAAAATCCCAGTCTTTATTGGAAGTCTTCCCCAATACCTCTTCATTCCAGTGCCTTCCCTTTGTTAATTATTTCCTATTTATCCTGCACATAGCTTGCTCTGCACATATTTGTTTGCATGTTGTCTTCCCCCATTAGATTAGCTCCTTGAGGGCAGGGACTGGGTTGTCGGGTGGTTGTTTTTTTTTGGCTCTTTTTTGTGTCCCCAGTGCTTAGCACAGTGCCTGACACTTAGTAGGTGCTTAATAAATGTTAATTAGTTGATTAGCAGGGACAATGAAATGTTGACAAAATTATGGATTACAAGGGGTATATGACAAGGAAAACAAGGTGTTAAGCTCTTAAGTGAAATGTAAACAAGTGTCAATACTTTGTTAGGCCTTTCAGAGGGTAAAGAAGCTGTTTCATGGAATATGATAGAATCGGGATGGCCCAAGGATCAGCAACACTCTGGTGTGGCCTTTAAAAGCAGGACATACATAGTCTCTAGGGAGTCAGCTGAGGCAGAAGGATAACTCTGAGAAGTGTGAGCTCTGGCAGTTAAGAAAAGAGCTTTCTATGGAAGAAGAGTCCAGCTCTTGGGAGGGAATTGCTCCTCATTCCTCAAGAGAGGAGGTCCCCCATAGCAGAGCCACTCATCCCAATGGAAAAGTCACTCACTCCATAAGAAAAAACCTTGATCCTCAGCCCACTCTATGAAAATATAGAGCTTAAGGAGCAAGTAACAACTGCAGGGAGAGGGGGGAACAGCATTGGGATCCAAACTGTTTCCCGTTGTGGGACAGCGTACCCCAGACATATGGAGGAGAGGTAGTGAATTGAGGCTTATCCCATCCCAGAATCTGTGAGCTAGAAGAGACCTTAGCAGCCACCCCATCCTATCCAAAGTGAAAAGACACCTAACAAACCATCATTCATCCTCAGCTTGGACACCACCACTGATGGGGAGCTCACTCCCTCTTGAGGCAGCCCACTTTATTTTGGGACATAAGAGTTATAACAATTAGGAAGTTTTTCCTGGTATTGAGCATAAATTTGACCTTCTGCAACTTTCCACTGATTTACGCTGAGGCCAAGTAGAACAAATCTAATCCCTTTTCTCTATGACAGCTTTTTAAGTACTTGAAGACAGCTATAACATTCTCATTGAGTCATTTCCTTCTAAGGCTAAACATTGCTAGTTTCTGCAATTCATCCTTATGTAGTATGGACTCAAAGCCCTTCACCATCCCAGTTGTTCTTCATTGGACAAGGTCCAGCTTATCAGTGTCCATCCTAAAACTTGGCACCCAGAAATGAATATAGTATTTCAAATGTCATTGGAACTGTCATAGGAAATCTGAAGACAATCTAGCCCTGCTGAACATTCCAAGGATGCTGAGATTTAGATCTAGGCAAAAGATCTGGATTAGTTTGCACATATATTGTCACCAGGTACATATAATGTGCCATGGGCTTACTCCATTCCTGTTGTTGTGATGTAATGGATAGGATACCAGCCTTGGAATTAGGAAGATTTGGGTTCAAATCCACCTCAGACCTTCACCAGCTGTGTGAACCTAGGCAAGTCATGTAACTTTTCCCATACGGTTCCTTCATCTTTACAATGAAGGTGGTCTCTAAGGGCACTTCCAACTTGAAACTGATGATCGAGGGGGCAAGAGTCATGGCTTTCTGCTGATTTGTACTTGATAGTTTCAGAAGATGGGAAGGTGGCAGAGAAACCAACAATATGTCATTTGATTGGGAGACCAGCTGCAGGAAAGCTACACTTTAGCTATGGCCTTGGTTCCCAAGAGTTCTGAAAGAATAAGCAATGGCACACTGCTTTGATGTGTGGTCAAGAACTCAAATAAGGCATAAATCCCATTACCAAACCTTGCTGTCCCAGGAAAACACAAGCTAGTAGACTAGTAGACCTACCACACAGCAAGTAGTAGAAAGACTAAATGGTTTGCTGGGTTATAGAAGAGCTCCAGAGGATTGGATGTGGCCCCCAAAAGGCGATTCATCATAACCTTTTGTCTTTTATAAGAGTTTTTCAGAATCCTTGACAATATCTTGACAACAATCCTTGACAGAGAGAACATAGGAGAGTCAAGGAATTGAGCCTCTCAGGAGGGGCTTATCCATCAGCTACAGATGGACAGATAATCCCAGATGATGATCTAAAAAATGGAAGACCTGGGTCAAAATGTGAGTAAAGGGAAGGAAGGCTTTGGTATTGTTTTGGGCGGTGATACCAAATCTTCCCTAGTCTAAGGGGGAATCTTAGCCAAGGGGCAAGGACTTGCTTTCAGAGACTATGTCTTTTCTGCCTGATACTCCTTTATTAAGGGAATAAGCACCACTTATAGAGACTACTCTTATTAGCTTAGCTAAAATCCTAAAATCCTTTCCCAATCCCTCCCAATTCTAGAGCCTTCTCTCTGTTATTTATAATTCATCCTGTTTATACCATAGTTGTTTGCATGTTGTCTCCCCCATTAGAATGATCCCTGAGAATGGGGAGTCTTTTGCCTTTCTTTGTATCCGCAGCACTTGGCATGGGTGCCTGGTATGCAGTAGAAGCCTAATGAATACTTGTTGACTTGACTTGCCTAGGACTAGACTGTTCGAGTCCAGAATTGGGACTCTCGGGCTGAGGGGCCTGGGAACGCCGGGTCACATACGGATTAGGAAAAGATTAATACTGAAGACAAGTCATTAGTTCACCACGGAAGTATCCAGATTACTTGGCCAGTAGCCAACTGATCTCTACTACCCTAAGCTATATAGGTCAGGATGTCACTCAGGAAACTCAGCAGTACATGCTGTCAGGGTCAAATTAGGAACTGTTAGGCACACTTTTCATGTAATTCTGTTATGTAATCTGGTATTATATGTTGTGTATCATGTGCTTTGCATGTAATTCTATGTATATATGGGTGTTATAGAATGGACACCTACAGACTGTACACAAATGGCTCCTGCAGTTTGCTTTGTTTACTGGGCTGGAGAATGAAGGAAACATGTACTACTAAGAAAGGACTTGCTCTCTCATAATGATGTAGGTCCAAGATGCATGTGTATACGAAGCTCTGAGAGCAGGGGTTGCTTGCAGGAAGAAGAGCCATGAGGAAGGTGGAAGAAGGACCTTTGGAATGGTGGTAATGTGGGCAAGAAGGAGAGGATGGAGGCACTCTCTGGGTGAGAGTCAAGGAATTCCAGGAGCTATAGCATAGCCTTCTTGAAAAGTGGTTGTGGTGGTGGCAATGTCAGTGGTGGCCAGGAGCTATGATAGAGGCAGCCGCAGACCTCAAATCAAGGGAGGAACAGATCTTCAGAAAACAGGTGATGGGGAGACAGGCTCAAGGTCTATCCCACTCATGTAGCTGGGATCTTTTTAACTGTGATTCTGTGAGCAGATGGTGACTAGGATAGATCCTTGGGGGTAGGGAAGAAACTAAACTATTCCCTTGTTACTCAGGCTCAGGTACAAATCTCCTTTCCTGTCCTTTTCATTCCTCTTAATAAATCTATTCTCTGTTCTTTACTTTGCTATTTTTTTGGAGGCAATTGGATTAAGTGACTTGCCCAGGGTCACACAGCTAGTAACTGTCTGAGGGGAATCAGGTCCTCCTGACTCCTGGGCTGGTGCTACATCCACTGTGCCACCTAGCTGCCCCCTTACCTTGCTATTTTGATAATTACAGGGTAACGAATACTGGTAGAGAACTAGAAATAAGCCAGATTCTAAAGTTCCTAGAGGGATCTCTGGGTGTCCAGGAGGACAAACATTAGTGACTAAAAGTTTTATAATAATGATTATGATTGATAAGCCTCTAAGACTGGACCTGGTCCATATGATTCCAGAAGTTACTTTTCCTGGGTGACATGGGCAACAGGATACAAGAAGCAAAGCCAGAGCTCAGGTCCAAGTTTGGCTCTGAGTCAAATCTTCTTTCTACTCAACCACACTGCTTCTTCCTTACCCCCAGCCAAACCCCAGCTCTCTCCTAAATCCCTCACCTTCCTCTTGCTTCTGTGTGAGAAGATCCTCCTTCCACTCCTTGGAACTGGTGGAAGCAGAGCTCGAGTCACTGTCCTTTCTGTGGATGTGGGAGCTGAGGGGTCGGACTGCAGCCTCCAGCCTTCTTATTGATGAAGCAGTCATAGGCCTATGGGGAGGGAAAGGAAAAGGACTGAAGTTATGGGGAAGGACATCAGGTAGAAAGGAAAAAAGGAAGAAAGAAAAGTCTAGGTTCCTCTCCAGACAGAAACCTCGCCCACCTAATCAAGCTCAGGGCCTTTGGGGCAGTGGGGGTACCAAGAACCCAAGATTCAGGCTCCTAAGTGATCAGAGAGAGATTGGGAGAAAATAGAGATGGGGGACAGAGAAAAAGGAAAAGAGACACCTAGAAGAAGAATGATAGGGAAGATGGAAAGACAGAGATAGGGGAGAGAGATATAACAGGGGGAGAAATAGAGGAGAGGAGAGACAGGAGAGAAAACCAGAGAAAAAGAAGGGGAGGGGGATTTTTTTTAAAAAAGAAGAGAAAGAGAAAAATAGAAGAGAGGAGATAGAAGAGACAAGAGAAGGGGGAAATATTGGAGGACAGAAAAGGAGAGAGAAGAGAGGAGAAAGGAAGAAAGAGGAGGGGAAAGAAAGAGGGAAAAACACAAAGAAGGAGGAGATAGAAAGAGAGACAAAAGAGAAAGGAAAGAAATGGAAAGAAGGAAGGAGAGAAAGAGAGAAAGGAAGAAAAAGGAATTTTGAGACAGAAAGTGAGATGGAAACAGATATAAGGAGGAAGAGACAAAAGAGAGAGATGAAGAAAGATAGAGAAAGAAGACAAAGACAGAGGAAGAAAAAGATAGATAAGGAGAGACAAAGACTGAAACACAAACCTAGGAAATAAGAGACGGAGGCCAGAGGAAAGCAGAGAGGGAGAAAGACAAAGAAAGGGAAGAGAGATAGGGGTAAGGAAAGAGAGAGGAAAGAGAGTGTGTGGCAAAAATAAAAAGAAAGAAAGAAAAGAAAGAGGAGAAACAGAAAATATATGTATATATATATTGCTTAGGGAAAGAGAAGATAAAGGCATCCAGGTAAGAGAGAGGGGGGAGAGCAAAAGAAAGAAAGGAACAGAGAGCTAGAGACACAGCTGTATAGAGTGAGGTTCACGCTGATTGTGCTCAGGATTCTCAAGATCTCCAAGACTTGACTGTCTCATCTGCTCTGGCTCTGGGCTGACTGAGGAAGAAGAACCCCAGCTCCTATGATCATACCAAAGGCAAGTCCTTAAGATGGGGTAGGGGCTGAGCCAAGGCTAGAGGGGAAGGAGGTAGAGCAGGTGTAAGATGCTCCAGACTAGGGCTTCCTACCGAGTCTTGCTGTTTGGCCTCTCCAGATTCCGAAGTATCTCTGTCTTCTTCCAGTTCTCTTCTGGACTGCTTGGGACCAGTTCCGAGGATGAGGTGTGGGCAGAGCTGGATACTAGGTTCAGGGACACAGCTGGCCTCCAGGATGTGGTGCCCCAGGCCTGCTTCTGCCATGTTAGAAAGGATTCTTCCTCTTCCTACAAGAAGGCATTTCACTCCTTTTCTCTGAGGACTCACTGACCTCCAGAGGTCAGAGGGGTATTCCTTGATATTTGTGGCAATTTTATCTTCCTTGAGCTCCTTAACCCCTTGCTCCCCACAAGCCAGGCTCTATTCCTTCTGCCCTTTCCGCTCCTCACCTACCCCCATTCTCCCTGACATTACTCTTCTATGCACCCCAGACCGAGGATTAAGCTGGTGTATCCAGTAGGACAAGTGGATCCTGAGTCAGAAGACCTGGGCTGAAATTCTGGCTCTCTTCATTAGTCTTGCAGCGTTGGGCAAATCACACTTCCACTCTATGGACGCTGGAAAGGAACTAGACTCATGATTTCATCAGTTTAGGGAACTCCTGGATGAGTATGTCAAAGCTGGACAGGCCCCTAGAACACAGGATGTCAGAGCTGGGAGGCCCTTAGAACACAGGATGTCAGAGCTGGGAGGGCCCTTAGAACACAGGATGTCAGAGCTGGGAGGGCCCTTAGAACACAGGATGTCAGAGCTGGGAGGGCCCTTAGAACACAGGATGTCAGAGCTGGGAGGGCCCTTAGAACACAGGATGTCAGAGCTGGGAGGGCCCTTAGAACACAGGATGTCAGAGCTGGGAGGGCCCTTAGAACACAGGATGTCAGAGGTGGGAGGGCCCTTAGAACACAGGATGTCAGAGCTGGGAGGGCCCTTAGAACACAGGATGTCAGAGCTGGGAGGGCCCTTAGAACACAGGATGTCAGAGCTGGGAGGGCCCTTAGAACACAGGATGTCAGAGCTGGGAGGGCCCTTAGAACACAGGATGTCAGAGCTGGGAGGGCCCTTAGAACACAGGATGTCAGAGCTGGGAGGGCCCTTAGAACACAGGATGTCAGAGCTGGGAGGGCCCTTAGAACACAGGATGTCAGAGCTGGGAGGGCCCTTAGAACACAGGATGTCAGAGCTGGGAGGGCCCTTAGAACACAGGATGTCAGAGCTGGGAGGGCCCTTAGAACACAGGATGTCAGAGCTGGGAGGGCCCTTAGAACACAGGATGTCAGAGTTGAGAGGACTCAGATCATGGGATGTCAAAGCTAGGAGGGTCCTTAAAACACAGATTGAAGCTAGAAGGGACTTTGAAACACAATGTTCAGGACTAAAAAGCACCTTAGAACAGAGAATGTTATAGCTCAAAGAGGCGTTAGGATATAGAATGTTGGAGCCAGAAGGGCCTAGAGGGTCCAAAAGATCTGTTCAAGTCACATGGTAAATACCAGAGCTGGGATTCAAACCTAGGTCTCCTGACTCCACATCCAGACCTTTCCCCACCACTGGTCTGGGGTGAGGCTTCAGAGGGAAATACGGCTCTTTTAAAAACCTGGAAATTGGTTCTGCCTCCTCTAGGGTTTAATTTCATTAAGCCTGTAGCTGAGTGAGGTCACACTGACCATTCCTCAGGTGTAAGTGAGCCCAAGATATACGAATGTAAAAAGGCCTGCCCCCACCTCCCAGCTCTCATCCCCTGTTCTTTCCTAAGCAAGCCCTCCAGACCCCATCCCCAGGCTTCCACCCCCAGTGTCCCCTCTACCTTGTATTCTTCGTCAGTCTCTTTCTCCCTGTCTTCCTTCTCTGCTGGGACTATTTACCTGGACGATGAACAGGGGGCACTGCTGGGCTTTGTACCAACTGGACCTTAGGAGCCTCTTCCCTAAGCAAGGAGGGGTCAAAGGGACAATGTCAGCTTGGTCTCTTCCTTCTAAGTTCAGTAGGAGGAGGAAGTTCCAAACCCGAATGTGCCTTGGTGGTAGGCAATCAGTTTGCCACTTCTGGTGGTTACAATTGGAGGCTTGTCAGGGATGCTGTAGGTGGGATTAACATCACAGTGTTTAGAGCTGGAAGAACCTTAGGGATCATCTAACCCAACCCTTCTAAATTTTTATAATTACTTTTACTTATTATTTTATTGCTATCATTCGTTTTTATGTCACGTACATTTCCCATTGTACCCTGTCCTTGCCTCCTCTCCCAGAGTGCTATCTGCTATAACAAAGACTTAAAGAGAGGGGGAAACATTTTAGCAGTACTAGTCCAGAAATCAGAAAAAATCTCACGTTTTATGCTGTGCTCCACACCCACAGACCCTGCTTCTGCAAGAAGGGGGCGGTGCCTTCTCATATTTCTTCTCTGGAAACCCCTCTCAGTTCTCAGAAGGGGACAATGAAAGCCCAGAGAGATCTAGGAATTTAACTAAGGTCACACAGCTATGAAGGAGCAGAATTCGAATTCAAGACTAAGGCCTCCCACTACAGTTATAGTGCTCTTTTATGTGCCCCCGTTCAATTTGGATTTCAGGCTGTGGCTGGGCTAGATGGTATCCTGGGTCCCTCCCAGCTCTAGGATCTAGGATTCTTCCTTTCTCTCATCCTCTCCTGCCTTCTTCCTGAGGGCCTCTTATTAGATAGCATAGTGGACGGGAGGATTGTATTTAAGAAATCCCAGGGGCGCATGGTCACATATACTAGCTGTGTTGCCTTGGGGATGTTACTTCCTGGCTTCGCCACCTTTTCCTCCCCTGTAATCCTTACCATATGTATGGAAAATTCTCTGTAAATGAGAGCTTTTAGACATGAGAATGACCCAGCCCCTCATCTTTGCAGAATCGGGGGGCTGTGGTGGGGAACAATGCATGCATCGTTGTTCTTAGTTGATGTGTTGGTTAGTTTTTTTCTCTTTCATTCTTATGATAAGGCATGACTCCTGGGGAGGGGGTGGAGCAGAGAGGGACAGTCGGGGAATGAAGCTGATATCAAAACAAAAGGCAGCAATAGAATATTTTGAAAAATCCAAGGGAACTGCCGCGGTTGCCCCTTTCAGAGAGACCTAGGTCTTCCTGAGCCAGGTTGGGTGGCTTCTTTTCTGAGCAACCCTACCCCACTGCAGACCTGGGGCCCCTCGAGTGATGCTGGTGGCTGTGAGCTAGGCCCAGAGCTGACAAAGAGGATGGCTGAAGACTCACTCACCCCTCCTCAGGCTGTCTGGATGCTGAGCTGGGCTGAGTGTAGGAGCTGTCCGATGAGGGTCTCTCCATGGGCAGTGGTGTGGATAGCAGAGGGGATCCCTCCTTATCTTCTGATCTCGTCTGGAAGCTTTGATCTGGGGTATCGTCCTCAAACTGCTCAGCAACCTCTGCTTTCCGGGTGGACGTCCAGACGATCTCAGGGCCTCGGACTGCCTGGGAGCTTTGTGTTCCTGGTCGCCCCACATGGTCTGGGCCTGCCAATTCCTTCTCCGTCAATTCACCTTTGTCTTCAGTCTGTTGATCTGGAAAGGGCTGGTCCTCCAGCTCCTTCTATTAATAAGAAAGCCAGGGATCTGTACCTGAGACCCACTCGTTCTCCACCCCCACTACCATCCTGGTCTGGAATCCCATGGTGAATCCACCACCCAACTACCCACTCAGGGCATCTCACCATCTGTCTGCTGTCACTGACTTGTTCCTCCCCACTGGGAACAGCACTCTCCACACTGGACCTGAGGCCTGGAATTTCACGCTTGGTCTTCCAGAACACAGGCCCTGTTCCCTGAGGAAGTTAAGACATTCATTTTTGGAGCTCCCAGCCTAAAGTCCAACTGACCAGGTCTGTGTAAACTAGCTTACAAAGCCAGTTATAACTATGAGATGGCCCTAGACACCAGAACATGCTTCCACTGAACCTCTCACCATCCAGACATCCACCTAGACCATCTCATCATCTACCTGCCACCACTCACCTGCTCCTCCCCACTGGGACCAGCACCTTCCACACCAGACTTTAGAACTGGACTTCCACCTCTTGTCTTCTTGTGTCCAGGCCCCACTCCCTGGGGAAGTTAATCCACATTATCTTTGGAGGTCTCACCCTAGGGCCCAACTCAGTTGATTGGAGATTGAGTGTGTACGACCTAGCCCACTTAGCCCAATATAGCTATTAGATGGTCCTGGACACCAAACCATGCTTCTGCTTAACCTCCCACCTCCCACCACCCACAGAGACCATCCTCCAATCTATCTGACATCACTTACCTGCTCCTCCCCACTGGGACCAGTACTCTCTGCAGCAGACTTGACAGCTGAACCTCCACCTTTAGTCTTCTTATATCCAGGCTTCAGGCCCTGGGAAAGTTAATTTATACATCTTTATAGATCCCACCCTAGGACCCAAGCCAGCTGATTGGAGACTGAGTGTGTGCAACTTAGCCCACTTAGCCCAATATAATCATTGCTGGCCCTGGATACCAGATAATACTTCTACTAAATTTCCCACCATCCAGACATCCACCCAGATCATCTCACCATCTACCTGTCACCA
Source organism: Trichosurus vulpecula (assembly GCF_011100635.1). Classification (NCBI taxonomy): domain Eukaryota; kingdom Metazoa; phylum Chordata; class Mammalia; order Diprotodontia; family Phalangeridae; genus Trichosurus; species Trichosurus vulpecula. The sequence continues at coordinate 49,212,898 of NC_050574.1, forward strand.
ACTCACCTGTTCCCTGCCACTGAGACCAGCACTCTCCACACCAGACTTGACACCTGACCCTCCACCTCTGGTCTTCTTGCATCCCAGCCCCAGGGCCTGGGGAAGTTAATTCACACATCTTTATAGATCCCACCCAACGACCCAAACCAGATGACTGGAGGTTGAGTGTGTGATAACCTAGCCTGCTTAGCCCAACAAGACCACTGGCTGGCCTAGAACACTAAAACTCTCACTAAACTTCCCCCCAACCAAATATCCATCCAGTCATCCCACCATCTACCTGCCACCAACTCACCTGCTCCTCTCCACTGGGACCAGCACTCTCCACACCAGATTTGACAGCTAAACCTCCACTTCTGGTCTTCTTGTATCCAGGGCCTGGTCCCTGGGGATGTTAATCCATACATCTTGAGAGGTTCCCACCCTAGGGCCCAGCCCAGTTGATTAGAGACTGAGCATGGGCACCCTAACCCACTTAGCCCAATATTAACTATTGGCTGTCCTGGACACCAGACCATGTTTCCACTAAACCTCTCACCATCTACCCAGACTTTCTCACTATCTACCTGTCACCAACTCACCTGCTCTTCCTCACTGGGGCCAGCTCTCTCCACAGCAGACTTGACAGCTGAACCTCCACCTCTGGTCTTCTTTAACCTATGCCCCAGTCCCTGGGGAAGTTAATCCGTACATCTTTGGAGGTCCCACCCTAGGGCTCAGCCCAGTTGACTGGAGACTGAGTTGAATGTGTGCACCCTAGCCCACTTAGCCCAATATAACCATTGGCTGGTCCTGGACACCAGACCATGCTTCTACTGAACTTCCCACCACTCACCTGAGACCATCTGAACATCTACCTGTCACCACTCACCTGTTCTTCCCCATTGGGACCAGTGTTCTCCACACCAGACTTCAGACTTGTACCCCAACACTTGGTCTTCTGGTATCCAGGCCCCAGTCCCCGGGGAAGTTAATCCATCTTTGGAGCTCCCACCCTAGGACCCAACCCAATTGATTGGAGACTGAGTGGGTGCAATCTAGGCCACTTAGCCCAATATGACCATTGGCTGGCCTTGGATACCAGACTATGCTTCTACTGAATCTCCCACCACTCACCTGAGACCATCTGAACATCTACCTGTCACCACTCACCTGTTCTTCCCCATTGGGACCAGTGTTCTCCACACCAGACTTCAGACTTGTACCCCAACACTTGGTCTTCTTGTATCCAGGCCCCAGTCCCTGAGGAAGTTAATCCATCTTTGGAGCTCCCACCCTAGGACCCAACCCAATTGATTGGAGACTGAGTTGGCGCAATTTAGGCCACTTAGCCCAATATGACCATTGACTGGCCTTGGACACCAGACCATGCTTCTGCTAAATCTCTTACTTCCTAACACCCACCCACACCATCTCACCATCTGCCTGTCACCACTGACCTGCTCTTCCCCAGCACTCTCCACACCAGACTTGACACCTGAACTTCCACCTCTGGTCTTCTTGTATCCAGGCCCCAGTCCCTGGAGAAATTAATTCATATATCTTTAGAGCTCCCACCCTAAGGCCCAACCCAGTTGATTGAAGGCTGAGTGTGTGTACCCGAGCCCGCTTAGCCAAATAGAACCATTGGCTGGCCCTGGACACCACACCAGGCTTCTATTTAACCTCCCACCTCCCACCACCCACCCAGACCATCTCACCATCACCACTGACCTGCTCTTCCCCAGCACTCTCCACACCAGACTTGACACCTGAACCTCCACCTTTGGTCTTCTTAAATCCACGCCCCAGTCCCTGGGGAAATTAACCCATACATCTTTGGAAGTTCCACCCTAGGGCCCAGTCCAGTTGATTGGAGACTTAGTGTATGCACCCTAGCCTATTTAGCCCAATATAACCATTGCCTGGCCCTGGACACCAGACCAAGTTTCTACTAAACCTCCCACCATCCAGACATCCCCCCAGATTATCCCACCTATCATCAACTCACCTGCTCTTCGCCACTGGGACCAGTGCTCCCCACACCAGACTTGAGACCTGGACCTCCACCTCTGGACTTCTTGAATCCATGCCCTGGTCCCTGGGGAAGTTGAAACACACATCTTTGGAGCTTTTGCCTTAAGACAGTTGATTATAGACTGAGTAGGTGCAGCTTAGGTCACTTAGTCCAATATAACCATTGGCTCTCCCTAGACACCAGACCATGCTTCCACCTAACAACCCATCATCCAGCCATGCAGCCTAAAAAAAAAATCCCTGAGCTCCAAGTGTCCACAATCAAGAACTGTCCTCTGAGCCTAGAGGCCCTCCTATTCCCTGCTCCTATCAGCTGAGGGTAGTGAGCATTGGAGGTTTAGGGTGTTCCATTTGGAAAGAGAAACAAAATGAGAATGCGGTGGATTTCTTCATCACCTGAGGCCCCTGTGAACTATCATTACCATTGGCCTTCACCCCTGCCCCACCCCTATGGCATTCAGCCCTACCTGTATGATACCATCTGTAGAAGTTTCTACTTCCTACTACCAGATCCTGGAAACGCTGTCATTCTGACCTGCCTACTGTGAGGTAAAAACCCTGCTTCCCTGCTCACTCTCCCTGCATTCTCATCTCTATCCAGTGTAGCCGTCCTCTTCCCAGTCATAAAATCAGAGGATCCCAGGTCTAGAGAGGGGAGGTACCCGATTCCAACACCCTCATCTTACATCTGACGGAAATGAGGCCCAGGGGGATTAAATGATTTAACTGAGGTGTCCCAGGTAGAAAGTATCTGAGGTGGGGTTTGAACTCAGACTGTCTGACTTCAGAGTCAATGATCTTTCCACTCTATGGCCTCTGTTCTTTCTTTCTATGGTTTTTGTTCTTCTTTTTCCTTCTTTCCTTCTTTATCTCTATTGTGAAGGAACTCTCCTTCATCCTGCATCTCTTCTCACATTCCTGGAGACACTCTCAGAAACCTGGCTTTCTATTGACAACACTGTATCCCTGGCTACCCTCTCATGCCCCCATTGTCCAGGCACACACGGGATCACTTCCTGACCAGTGTTCATCAATGTTTCCTCTTTTGAATTGTACTCCATCTATTTATGTCCTCTGGTTTCAATTCTTATTGATGTTTTCTACCAGAATTCTGGTCACTTTCCTTCTTTCTTTGATGCTTTATGTACTTTTGTATCAACTCTTGCCCTCATCCTTGTCAATTTTAAGATTCATGTGGATGACCCTTCAAGTGCAATGGCTTCCCTGGTCATTGGACTCTGACTCCTGTGTTCTTGCACAGTCACAGAATCACTGAATTTGAGAGTTGGAAGGCAGCTCCATGGCCATCCTGGTCCAACCCACACCTGAAATGAATCCCCAATGTACCATACACAACTAGTGGTCATTCAGCCTCTACAGACAGCTCTGCTAGGAAGTTTTTTCTGATGTCAATCTCAAATTTGCTTCTTGGCGATCCCAGCCCACTGCTCCTGGTTTTGTCTTTTGAGCCAAATAGAACAAATTCAGTTCCTTCCCCTTGTAATAGCCCTTCAAATACTTGAATGCAGCTATTATGTCCCTGTAAGACTTCTCTCCTCTGGCTAAACAGTTCCTGCTCCTTTGGCTAGTTGGCATAGTGGGTAGAAAGTTGGACTTGGAGCTAGGAAAACATGGATTCAAATCCAGTTACCTTCTGTGTGATCTTGGGCAAGTCATTTAACCTTTCTTAGACTCATTTCTCTCATCTGTACAATGGAGATTATAATGGCACCTACCTCACAGAGTTTTTTGAGGATGCCCTATGGAAACTCCAGCTTAAGAAAGTCCTCAAATATGGTGCCCCTCTCCCACCCCAGGGCAATTCCCTAAGACTGTAAGTTGGAGAGGAATTTGTTCATCTGCACTGATAGAGGGAATTTGCTTATGTACACCACAGAGGGTTGAGAAGAAAGTGAGAAGAGGAAATAGAGACACTGGGCATACATAGATGACTTTTTTAGGGAGTCTAACTGAGAAGGGGAGGGGAGACATAGGATGACAACCATGCTAAGATTTAGTGAGTTTTCTAAGGAAGACTTCAGAGTGTCTGTAGGCAAAAAGGAAGGAAGCAGTAGACAGGGAGAAATGGATAATTAGAGAGCAGAAGGAATTGGTGGTGAAGAAATTGATAGATTAATAAGGCTTTATTGGTAATTATTACTTATTAGTGGATAATTAAAATATACATATATCTTAGTACGAATAAATGGTCACAGCATTAAGCTAAATACTTTCATGCATTTTTAAAGGTTAAGTTTCCAGTTTTGGCCACTGGAAGATAAATGTCTCTCTCCAGGAGCAGCCGCCTCTATAACTATAAGTTCCTCATTTCAATAAACTACATGAGTCTGGAGTAGCAACCTCCTAAGAGACCACTAAAAAATTCACAGATTGATAGACATGTGCTCTAACCCAATAAAATATCAAATCCAGTAGTTACCCCCACCCTATAAACAGCCCCGTTATGCCTCCAACATGCTCGGCAACCTAACATCGCAAAGCGACCTACCTCCCTGTTTTTGTCATGCTCTCCTATTCTTGTACATCCTATGGATAATCATTAATGTCATGAATATGCATTAATCTTATGAATATAGTTTTTCTTTCTCTGTAGATCACCCATTTGTCACTGAGAGATGAGATGACCTGATTTACTGGCAACCCGCCAACTTTGCTATTAAATCATTGTGCTTGGAAGCTTTGTGCTTCAGACTTTTCCTTTTTAGATAATAAAATCACCCGTGGGGAATGTGCTGGAGGGGATGGGATCAGGAGTATTTGCACTTAGAGGGATAGAAAAAGTCATGAAAAAGAGCAGCTTCTTCATTGGAGATTGGAGTAAAGGACAAGACAGTAGGGAATGATGTCAGAGAGGTATGAGATAGCACAAAGGGGTGAAGTGAGAACTCTCAGCCATCCTGGTGAGATGCTCATCACCTTTCAGCTAGGACAGACCTCCAAGTACCTTAGAGAACTCGACTAGTAGACTCTACTGGAACCAGCACATCACAAGCTAAATTTTCACCTACATTCACCTCAATGGAGCACTGACTCACTCAGACCATAAAAACTTGGTTTTAGTAGATGTAGCCATGCCAAATACTTGTAATTTCCAAGCCTCGTGGAACAAAAAGTGAGAGAACAAAACTCCATGGAATATGAAACATGAAAGAATCACTTCAGGCTAGCAAGTTGTCCTAGGACCATTTCTATCTCAAACCTCATCAAAAAAGATGAGATAACAATAATAAGCTTCACTATAATAGTCTTGATAATGACATGTGTATCACATTCTAAGGTCTGTAATTCACTTTAGAGATGTTATCTCATTTAAGCTTCTCAACAACCCTGTGAGTTAAGTACTGCAAGTATTAGAAAGCCCATTTTACGGACATGGAAACTAAGGCTTAGACTTGCCCACAGTCACACAACCAGTAATTATTGGAGGTAGGATTCAAACTCAGGTCTTCTTGGCTTTGTGGATGGATGGATGAATTTTTGACACAATGATGACTGTTATAGAGGGCTTACATTCAAGGGGAGTTTATATATGAGTCAACAGTGTATTATGGCACCCAAAAGAAATGTAACTCCTTAAAGTGCATAATAGAAATCTAACATATAGCACCAAAGAAATGATAGCCTAGATTCCTCTCTTTGGGTCAGATACCTGAAGAATGTGTTCACTTCTGGGTGTCATGTTTTGGAAAGAACATTGACAATCTAGAAAATGTCTAGAAGAGTACTACTGGGATAGTGAGGGATCTGAAAACCAGCTCACCCAAGGAAGGAAGGGAATAAGCATCAATAAAACACCTACTATGTGTTATTCACTGTGCTAAGCACTTAACTAATATTATTTCACTTGATACTCACAACAGCCTTGTGCAGTAGATGCTATTATGATCCTCATTTTATATTTGAAGACACTGAGGCAGGCAAAGGTTAAGAGACTTTGCCTAGGGTGACACAACTAGTAAACAGAACTAGTAAGCCTGGAGAAGAGAATACTCAGAGGAGGGACTGAGTGAAAGCTGTCTTCAAGCATTGGAAGGATTGTCAGAAAGAAGAGGGAGAAGATTTAACTCTTCATAGCCCCAGAAGACAAATCTAAATGCAGTGGGTGCATGTCATAGTAAGTTGATCAACTTTGGCTTAATATAAAGGAAGTCTTCCTAAAAGGTGGGTTGTCCTGATTCACACACACACACACACACACACACACACACACACACACACACACACTCCTCAAGCTCCCCATAAAGCTCTAGAATTACCTGCAGGTTCCCTGAAGCTGACAGGTCTGGGCTGGGCAAACTCACTTGGTTCTCGTGGCATCCTTTTGCTGACTTCTCCAAATGAAGTTGGGCTTTAACCTCGCACCCCTGAACGCTCATAGTAGTTGATGCTGATGCTGATGTTGAAATGTAGTCGGTCCTGACCTTTTCTGATCGGAAACAGTCTTTCCTAGAGGAGAGAGTCACCTGTGTGTTGCCATCTGCAACCTATTCTCCATGCCACCCGATGCTCCCCAGGGACTGTCAGTTCTGAATCCTCTGGCTCAATCCTCTGTCTCTCCAGAACGTGGAGGCAGGATTAGAGTGATTTCTCATGATGAGAACCTGAAGGTGGGAGAGACTCCGATTGCAGTGCCCCTCTCTTCCATCTCTCCCTGCTGACTTTCCACCCAACTCTCAAAGCCCAGCTCAGATCTCTCTACTCTAGTCTTTCCAATCTCCCACCTCAGAATAATTATTTCTTCCTCTTCTGCCATTATAGTATTCTGATTTGTGTTTTATTTATCTGTGTACATGTATCATCTCCTCTATTAGATTCCACTAAATTCCATTAAGGCAGGAATCCTGTCTTATCTCAATGTCTTACCTAGTCTCCTACTAGCATAGTGTTTTGACAAATAGAAGGTATCCAACAAACAGTTGCTATGTAAATGTGAACTGTTATTAGAACATAGAATGTTAGAGATGGAAGGGACCTTAGAATAGGGGATGTCTGAGTTGGAGCACAGAATGTCAGAGTTGGGAAGGACTTCAGAACAGAAAATATTGGAACTAGGGGGTGAACCTAAGAGCATAGAACATCAGAGCAAGGAGGGCCTTTGGAACATAAAATGTCAGAGAGGGAGATACCTCAGAACACAGGATGTCAGAGTTGGGAGTGGCCTTAGAATATAAAATGTCAAAGCAGGGAGGGGCCTTAGAATACAGGATGTCAGACTGAGAGGTGGTTGAGATGAGTCTGACCCTCCTCATTTTACAGATTAGGGCCATTAAGGGCCAATAGCTTTCCCAAGATCAACAGCCAGCTAGTCTCTATTCCTTGCTCACTGGAAGAACCCATCCCGAACCTGTTTTTCCTGAAGCATAGCCAAAAAAGGCTGAGTAAGACACATAAAACTACATGGTGTGAAGGCCTTAGGCTGAGGGCATGTTCTACCTGGCCCACAAAGCAAGTGACTTTAAGGGCCCTTGAACCTGGGCTTAGTCCCAGGTCAATTTCAAGGAAGTATTGATAATTTCCAATTCAACCAATGCTTATTAAGTGACCGCTATGTGCTTCAAATGTACTAAAGCACTGATTGTCTCCAGGGGCTGGTCTGCACATAGTTTCTACAACTGGACACTTTTTCCTTCCTGAATGCAGTCTTTCCTAGCATTGAAATTAGTTGTTACCTATTATACTACTGTGCCTTTCACGGCATACATATACACAATATATACCTGCAATCCTACCCCAAGAAATTCTGCACACAGGCATATACAAAGTATACCCAAACAAAACACAGATACAACACATGTGTACATCATATATACAACACATACTGAGACATGTATATAGTTACCCCTTCCACATTGTGGGGGTTAGGGGCACAGTGCCCCTATGATCTGGAAAATCTGTGTAAAATTTTTTGGCCCTCCCTTTGTTCCAGAGAAGTCTGAATTATTATGGTATTAAAAGATGAAATATGTTAATATTATCCAATACTATACATATATTTTATACATTTCTGAATTTCTAAACTTTTTCTGTGTTGTCTGCTGGCCTTTGTGTGTCGTCTGTGGCTTCTGCCATTTATTTTCTTGCGCCGATCCACAATATATTGAAACCAAGATGGAGAAAGATGTGATATGAAAGGGGTAACTGTACATATAACACACACCTTCACACACTCATACTTATCCTCCCAAACATATTCACACATACGGTCACATTAACATATAAACTTTTCTGTCCCTCCTCCCCAGGGGAGAGGACATTCCAGTCACCCTTGGGAAGAGAAGGTTGGGCCCTGGAGGTGAAGTTTCCTTGAAGACAGTCCTCTCAAGCTCACCCGGCCCCAGTTCCAGAGCGGGGCCTCCTTCGCTTAGCCCTGTCATTCAAAGGCCCTTTCTCTGCTGCTTCTTCCCGTCCTAGGGTCTGTTCTGACCCGCCAGGAGCCAATGTAGTCAGCCTTGCTCTTGCTCCTCCTGCTCCTGCCTCCTGCTCCCTGGCTTGGAAGAGCTCCAAGTGTTTCCCGGTCTGAGGCTTCACCCCAGCTTGTTCCCTGGTGGTACCACTGCCTCCGATGGAATCCAGCCATGGATACCGCCCCTGGAGGAGAGACATCCCCACCCTCGAAACATATTGGCCTCCATTCCTGGTCCATTGAGGCGAAACCGACTAGTCACCACCCACATAGAGCCTCCCAGTCCAAGGGCCAGTGGAGACCCCTTCTGATGCTGGGATGGGGGGAAGGAGGCAAGCAGAGGCAGGGTTGAGAAGGGCAGGGCAGGACAAGGCAGAGAGGCCCAAAGTGGAGTTAGTAGAGGTGTTGGATGGGGTGGGGGGAGGGCTCTGAGGCCCATAGCAAGTAGAGTACCTTCAGATTAGCTCTGTCTTGTTCTGAGATGAGGCTGAGAATGTGTAGCACCATCTGAGGAGAGAAGGAGCTAGAGCTCAGGAGAGGCCAAGAGAGAGGGAAAGGGAGGGGAGGGAGGGATAAGAGAGGTTTTCCCAGGGGTAGACAAGCAGATGAGGGTTAGCTTTGCCCTACTCCTAGACTTTTTGTGAACAGAGCCAACTTTTATTATATGTTACATAGGGGAGTATGTAGTGGTAAGGGCACTAAATGGAGAGTCAGAAGACCTGAGTTCAAATCCCAGCTCTGTCATTGACTACTTGTGTGAGCCTGGGCAAATGGCTCAATTTCCTCATCTGTAAGGATGTGCAGGGGCATTGAAGACAATGTCTTTACCCTTTGATAATGACCCTGAAATCTCATCCATCTGGGTCCTCCCTCCAACAGTGGAGGCTTGCTCATCCCAGGTGACTCTTGCTTCACTCCATGGCCTCTCAAACACCCTAAGCATGCCCTCGGCTGCCACGTCTTCCCCTTCTTCTCACTGGATCTGACCCTGATACCTGAGATTTCACTACTAAAGCCTAATGCATTGGGGCTAAGGCAGTATTCCTTGACCTATAGACTGAAATTTTCCCTGGGTCAAGAATGGTAAGATAATATTAGTCATTAACAATTGAGTGTAAAATTAAGTGAAATTCCTTATCTTCAATGCCAGACTCCATAGGGAGAGTAGAGAGATGGGATCAAAGATTGGAGAGGGACCTTGAGTCAACGTTGGTATGGAGAATGAAGTGAGGGTAGACTAGGACGAAAGGTGGAGGCCAGACCAGCTTCATAGTTTAACCTTAGTGGGCCCTGTGGATGACGCCTTCCCCAAACTCAAAAAGTTCAAGGACACAGGGAGTGAGCTTGAGAACTAATGGAGCGAGTGAGCACGGGCACGGGTATGGACCAATCCCAGATGCTTCCTGAGTTAGATGCCCATGCTGCCTTACCTGACTGACTCCTGGAGTGAATTTTGGAACTCTCTCTCTGCTGTAGTTGACATTCCTCCTGCTTGTTGCTACTGGGGGCTCTGGAACACCATCTAGCTCTGCCAGCTGTTGTCCCTGAGTTGAGATAGGGGTCTGAGAAGGCACCAGCCGCTGCACCTGGACTCCCTTGGAAACAGTCCCAAAAAGTGTTGTCCATTCCATAACCTCAATATCCTCTGGAGAGACCCATCTGGATCCTGAAGAATTGTCCTGCTCTATGATGGCTGGGATTTCTGGAAGTCCAGGCTAGGGGTAGTCCTAGAATTATAGAATCTAAGAATGTGGGAGAGTTGGAAAGGGGCCTTAGAAAATAGAATAAGGGGGCAATTAGGGAGTACAGTGGACCGAGCACTGGCCCTGGAGTCAAGAGGATCTGAGTTCAAATCCAGCCTCAGACACTTACTAGATATGTGACCCTAGGCAAATCACTTAACCCTGGTTGCCTCGAAAAGAAAAGAAAATAGAATCTGTATGGTTACAGTGAGACCTGAGTTTGGAGTGAAAGCTAGGGGTCAAATCCTGGGTCTACTACTTCCTACCTGTGTGCCTTTGTCACGTGAACTCTCTGGGCTTCAGTTTCCCTGGCTGTAAAATGAGGGGGTTGGACCAGATGACCTTCCATATTTAAGCTGATGAGCATGTGGATTAAAGTAGGTGTGCTATGTGGGGAATGTGTGTTTAGAGGCTCATTCATTCATGTGTGTACATGTTTAGGGATGCACGTACAGGTGGCTATTGGGTGTACGTGGGTATGTTACAAGGATGTGTGCCTGCATATTTTGATCATATGTATCCTAGAATATCGAATGTTAGAAGTAGAATGGAGGGGATCTACTCCAACCCTCTTATTTTCTAGGTAGGGAAACTGAAACCTAGGGAGGCAAAGTGACTTGCTTAAGGTCACCTGGTGACTCAGTGACCCAGCCAGGACTTGGCCACACAACACTCACTCTCTCACTTACACTGAAGTAGCCTTAGAGCCATTATCCTTAGGGCAGTGGACTTGGGGCCCACGTGTAGTCCTCTCTGCCCTAGAGCCCTCCATTTCCCCCTTGGACTCATTAACCATCCACTCTCTGCTTCCTCCCCACATCCCTGATGGGTGTCCCAAAGGACCCCTGAGCTCTTACTTCACACCAGGCCAGCCGGGCCCTCAAGTGTTTCCCTCTTCCCCTGGTGGTCCTCCCTTCTCCCATTTGGGCTCGAGAAGGTTCTCCTATCTCCTTCCCCCCCATAGGCTTCTCTTGGCTTACTCTTCCAATTGTTGTCTCTTCCTCAGAACTTTTCGACGCTGACATTCCAGGGGCTGAATTTTAAAGGGACAGGCTGAATCAGTTGGTCCTCTGGAGCAGATGATGAAGAGATGGTAACTAGGCTGTAATAGGGGCTTTTCAAACCTGGTAGGTCCTGCTAGTCATTACATATTACAACAAGGGTATGAAGGAAAGCTGTTAAGGAAAAAAGAAATCCAAGTATTCTTCAAAAAAAAACTATTCTGAATCTATCAATGCCATATTATATTTAATCAGGTGAGAGCTGAGTTCCAGGTAGACGTTAAAGGTTGATGAACAGCCCTGAAAAGGGTTCGGCAAGCCCTCACACCAGAACTACTAGGCCTCTTTGAACACCCCATATACCCCAAGAAACTTCAAGCTGTAGCATGCTCAGTGGCCACACCCCAAGAAACTGTTTCAGCAAACAAGCTAAACCAGGTTGAGGGTAACGAACAGGCCTCATACCCGTCAGTGTTAGGAGGATGCCTACCCCAAGCATGTAAAGATTTACCCTGGTGGAATAGATGGATGAGATCAATTTGTTCCAGTGGCCGTGAAGGTGGCCGAAGCAGGTACTGTGGAGCATTTAGAGCTTGGTCAGACACTGGAAATATCACGGTCATCTACTGCATTGCCAGCCATCACCAGTGCATCTGACTTTTGTCTTGCCACTGGACTGCAAGGACGGTGAAAGAGAGAGTGAAGCTGATGACTTGTGCAACACTGACTCACGTAAATCCAATTCATGCATGAGTCAAGACATCATGTTGCAATATCATTGGTCTTCTTTGAAAACAAGGACAAAAAATAATAATTATATTTAATCAAAATGTTTATTATTAACTTAATACCTTCTTTTTATTTTACTTTTTCTCAATTAGATGTAAAAAACATTTTTAACATTCATTTTTAATAATTTTGAGTTCCAAATTCTCTCTCTTCCTTCTTCCCCTTCCCCTTCCTTGAGAAAGCAAGAGATTTGTCGTAGACTATACATGTGAAGTCAGGCAAAACACTTTTCCACATTAGCCATGTTGCAAAGGAAAACACAGACCAAAAAACCCAAAACAAGCAAACCCAGAAAAACAAAGTAAAAAAAGTATGTTTCAATCTGCTTTCAGACACCATCAGTTCTTTCCATGGAGATTGGTAGTATTTTTCATCATAAGTACATCAGAACATTTTTTCATATGACTATAGATAGCTTTGATTTCTTCTTCTGAAAACTGTCTTTTCATATTCTTTGACCATTTATCAATTGGGGGATGACTAGTATGCTTATAAATTTGATTCAGTTCTCTATATATTTAAGAAATGAGGCCTTTGTCAGAGAAACTTGCTGTAAATTCCAGCCCCTCTCCCACCCTAGTTTCCTGCTTTCCTTCTAATTTTGGCTGCATTGGGTTTTTTTTGTGCAAACCCTTTTTAATTTAATGTAATAAAAATAAAAATTTGCCCATGCTCCTCTAATTTGTTTATGATATCAGCCTTTATGTCTAAATCATGTGCCCATTTTGACCTTATCTTGGTATACAGTGTGAGATGCTGATCTATGCCTAATTTCTGCCCAACTGCTTTCCAATTTTTCTAGCAATTTTTGTCAAATGGTGAGTTCTTGTGCCAAAAGCTTGGATCTTTGGGTTTATCGAACACTAGGTTAATATGTCGTTTACTGCTGCTAATACTTTCTTTTTGATAGTTACCATTTTGTAATATATTTTCAAACCTTACATCTCCATTATCATCATATGAATCTCCATTATCACCATATGAATCTCCATTATCATCACTCTTTAAAAAAAACCTTTCTTATTCTTTCCATTTATGTGTCCTGATACATTTCATGATCAAATTTATCAAGTTGCTTGAAATATCCTGCAGGGATTTTTACATTGATATTTTATTAAATATATATGTTAGCTCAGAGAGTTTTGTTGTCTTCACTATATTTAGCCTACTGGCACAGTAGATATGCCACTCCAGGCCTGGAGTGAGGAAAACCTGAGTTCAATCCAACTTCAAACACTTACTAATTAAGTGACCCTGGGTAAGTCACTTAACCCTGTTTGCCTCAGTTTCCTCATCTGTAAAATGAGTTGAAGTAAATAGCAAACCACTACAGTATCTTTGCCAAGAAAACCCCAAAATAGGGTCATAATCAGACACAATTGAAAAATAACTGAACTTAGCCAAAAGTAAAATATATTCTTCCATTTACTCATTAATGTCTCATAAGCATCTTATTAGACTCATAAAATCCCAGATTTTGAGCTGAAATAGACCTTTCATCTAATATAGAAGAGGTAGCTTGGCATAGAGAAAAGGGAACTAAATTTGGATTTGAATCCCAGCTCTTCTGCTTGCTGCCTGTGACCCTGGCCAAGTCATTTAACTGCTCTGTGCCTCAGTTTCTCCATCTGTAAAATGAAATGGCTAGACTTGATGACCCTCTAAGATCTCTTCCAGATCTAAATAGAAGATCCTATGATATCTTTGCAGCTAGGTGGCTCAGTGAATAGAGTGCTGGGCCTGGAGTAAGGAAGACCTGAGTTCAAATCCAGCTTCAGATACTTACTGGCTGTGTGACCCTGGGCAAGTCACTTAACCCTGTTTGCTTCAGTTCTTCATCTGTAAAATGAGCTGAAGAAGGAAATAGCAAATCTCTCCAGTATTTTTGCCAAGAAAACCCTAAATGGGATCACAGTCAGACATGACCAAAAATGACTGAACAGCAACAAAACTGATCTCTCTCACTTAACTTTCTGTGTAATTTTGGGCAAGACCCTTCTCCGAGTTTCACTCTCTTCATCTCTAAAAAGGAGAGAGTTGGAGTGGGTGACCTCAAAAGCCCCTTCCAGCTGTGATTCTAGAACTCAGGTTTCTGAGCAGAAGTTTTTGGACTCCAAATGAGAGTTGGAATAAACAAATATCCTGTGCCTTGAGTTAGGTTAATGCCCAGGTAGCTAATGATTTTTTCCTTGCTATTAGGGATGGAAGCTTCCTTCATCATATTTTCTAACTGTCTCTCACCTGTGCCTTCCACTAAGGTCTCCTCCAGTACTTCCTACTGACATGGAAGTGGCCCTGAGCTCTTTCCAAGGCCATGGCAGAGAGTCATACTCTCCAGCGTATCTTCACAAGCTGGAAAACCTGCAGGGAAGAGTCTGCCTTCCAAGGACTCTCCTAGTTAAGTGTAGAAGCACATCACCAAGACGGTTTAAGGAATGATCAATTTTTTGACCATAGCAATTCTTAAAGATCTTTTCTTTTTTCTTTTTTAACTGAGATAGAGGGGCTATAATCTGTGCAGGTGGAGAGAGTACCCATGCTGATGAAATCACAGACCCCTGAAATCACTGGTGTTTAGGATTTTTGTGTCTGGACTTGTGATTTCATAAGCATGGGGAACTCCTGCTCTGAAAAGTCTCCACCAATGCAAACCAGCAACTCCTCTGTAACCCGCAGTCTTCAAGGCAGCAATCATGCAGCCAGAATGTGTCAGAGGCAAAATCTGAACCCAAGACTTTCTGACTCCAAGACTGACCCTCTGTGTTTACATAAAATATAATGAAAATTAAATAAAAACACAAATTAGCACTGCTGTGCCAATAATTGTGTCTATTAATAAAACTTACACGAAATTTAAAATGTTTAGAGAATGAGATAAAGGTGAATTCATATTTGTTACCAGAGTCAGTGGGGACCCACAAGAGCTTTTGAGTGACCTGCACTTTAGCAAAACCACTTTGGTGACCATATGGAAGATGGTTTGGAGAGGAGAGAGACTGGCAGGCAGAACACCAACAAGACCACTGCTATCCAGAGAAGTGATGGGGGGCTGAGGAGGGGACAGGCATAAGAAATGTTGTGGGGGTAGAAATGATATGATTTAGCACCTGGTTGGATATGTGGGGTGAGTGAGAGTGAGGAGGAGGAGTGCATGGCAGACAGGAAGGTTGGAGAGAGAGGAGAGAAGCAGAATGGGGAAAATTATGTCACATGAAGAGGCATAAAAGACCTATTACAGTGAAGGGAAAGAAGGGAGGGGGTGAGAATCCCTTGAACCTTACTCTCATCAGGTTTGGCTCAAAGAGAGAATAACATGTACACTCAGGGATAGAAATCTATCTTACCCTATAGGGAAGTAGGAAGGTGGGGAGGGGGACAAGAAGAGGGGGGGTCCCGAGAGAAGGAAGGGCAGATTGAGGGAGGCAGTGGTCAGAAGCAAAACACTGGTGAGGAGGAACAAGGTGAAAGGAGGGAGAAAAGTATAAATAGGGAGAAAATAGGATGGAGGGAGATACACAGTTATCATAACTGTGAATGTCAATGGGATGAACTCTTCTATAAAGTAGAAGTGGACAGCAGAGTGGATCAAAAACCAGAATCCTACAATACATTGTTTACAAGAAACATATTTGAAGTAGAGACATACACATAGAGTAAAGGTAAAAGGCTGACGCAGAATATATTATGTTTCAGCCGAAGTAAAAAAAAAAGCAGGGACAACAATCCTGATCTCAGAGTAAAAGCAAAAATAGACCTAATTAAAAGAGACAAGGAAAGAAACTATATCTTGCTAAAAGGTACCATAGACAATGAAGTAATATCAATACTAAACATATATGCACCAAATGGTATAGCATCCAAATTTCTGAAAAAGTTAAATGGGTTGCAGCAGACTTATTTGGACTACTGCTCCCTTTTAAAAAAAAAATTACTCAGTACCCTCCCCTGGAATTCTACTTTCTTCAACCCTTTAACAGTTCTTTAAAAAATTTACATCGTTTCAAAAGATATATTTTTTTAAAAAATGATGCATCTTAAATTTAATAATTTATTGTAAATTTCTGGGTTTTTATCTGCACTGAAATTTTGATGATGCAATATTGTGGCATGTAACCATATAGTATTGTATTGTAAACAAGTCATTACCCACACATATTCCTGCTGATGCTTTCTGGACTTCCTGACAATGCATGACATGCTTGCCTGCCAGCACTTGCTTGTTAAGACCTATTGGTGGACTTGGCCATTGATCAGTTATAACTTGCACTTTGTGTGTTTATTTGGAAAATAATGTATTCATTATGATTCTAAACAGTTTTTCAGAATTTTCTTTTCTTCTTTCCTTATGCTTCCAGTGCCACCTTATTTTCATTAGATGCCCCCCAATTGCACCCTAGACTACTACTGCTCCCCTGGATCATACCAGAGCCCCCCCCCCCAAGTGGCAGTATTATCCACTTCGTGAACCTATGAGTTACAGGAAGAAATAGACAGTAAAACTATACTAGTGGGGGACTTCAACTTTTCCCTCACAGAACTAGATAAATCTAACCACAAAATAAACAAGAAAGAAATTAAGGAAGTGAACAGAATTTTACAAAAGTTAGATATGATAGACCTCTGGAGAAAAGTGAATGGGAATAGAAAGGAATATACTTTTTCTCAGTGGTACATGGCACCTACACAAAAATTGGCTATGTATTAGGGCATAAAAACTCACAATCAAATGCAGAAAGATTAAATGCATCTTTTCAAGATCATGATGCAACAAAAATCATATTTAATAAAAGCCATGGAAAGATAGATTAAAAATTAATTGGAAACTAAATAATCTAATCCTAAAGAAGGAGTGGTTCAAACAACAAATGACAGAAACAATAATTTCATGAAAGAGAATGACAACAATGAGACAACATACCAAAATTTACGGAATACAGCCAAAGCAGTACTTAGGGAAAATTTATATTCCTAAACACTTACATCAATAAGATAAAGAGCAGATCAATGAATTGGGCATGCAACTAAAAAAGCTAGAAAAAGAACAAGTTAAAAATCCCCAATTAAAACCAAATTGGAATCCTGAAAATCAAAGGAGACAGCAATAAAATTGAAAGTAAGAAAACCAGTGAACTAATAAATAAAACTAAGAACTAATTTTATGAAAAATCAATAAAATAGAAAAAAAAGAAAACCCAATGACCAGTATCAAAAATGAAAAGGGTGAATTAATCACCAATGAAGAGTAAATTAAAGTAATAATTAAAAGCTATTTTGCCCAATTGTATGCAATGAATCTGACAATCTAAGTAAGACAGATAAATATTTACAAAAATATAAATTGTCCAGATTAAAAGAAGAGAAAATAGAACCCCATTTTAGAAAAAGAAATTGAGCAGACAGGCTGCATGTCATTGTATTAACGATCCAGCAAGGGAGTGCAATACTTGAATTGCCCATACGATGAGCCTTTTAAACCACCTATATTTCTAAAAGGCAACTGTCTTTCCTCTGGCCATCAAGGGGCACACAGCCCACAAACACTTAGGCTGATTCACTCAGTGGATAAGGGAAATTGCCCTCTCATGTGCCAAAACCATCAGAAATTCTGTTCCTTCTCTCTCTCTCTCTCTCTCTCTCTCTCTCTCTCTCTCTCTCTCTCTCTTCCTCTCTCCGCACATCTCTCTCCCCTTTATGAATAATAGAAGTCTGTGATTTAGACATCAGTTTCTTTCTTTTTGGTATTTCACTCTGGCATTTGACTATTTGTGGGTTTTGGTACACAAATAGATAAAATAAGTTTTAAAAATAATAACTGACCTTTATAAAGTGCTTTACAATTTGCAAAGCACTTTACGTGCATGATCTCCTCTAAGTCTCACAATTGTATGAGGTAGATACTGTAAGAACTATTATCATTATTTTACAGTTTAGGAGACTGAGGCTTACAGAGGGTTAAACAACTTATCATACAGCTAGTGAGCAGAGGCCAAATTTGAAAGCTGGTCATTTTCCCTCCAAGGCCATCAATCTATCAAGGCAGCCACCAGATTTACTTACCATCCCCCTACAAGGTACACACATCTTTTCATATTTTTGATGAAGTTCCTCCAATTCTCCCTCAAAAGTTGAATTCTCAGGAGGACTATTGCCTCAGGTTCAAAGTACTTTATGGGTCTACACACTTAAAATTATAACTCACAAGCCCCTGCCACTGTGATTGCCCTTCTATAGAGAGCAAAGGGAACAAAGTAAAGGCATTTACTTGAGTAGTGGAATAAGTGCTTTTTTATTTTATTTATTTATCTATTTATTTATTTATTTATTTTTTTTACCTTAGAGCATCCTTCTGTACCTCCACTCCCACTCCCTACCCCCATGGAAAAGGAAATGGCAAACCACTCCATTATCTTTGTCAAGAAAACCCCAAATAGGGTCACGAAGAGTCAGCCATGAATGAAAAACCACTGAACTACTGAATCCCTCTCCAATCCCTACCCTTCAAAGAAAACCCCTAAGGAACACTTCAAGGTAGAGGCAGCAAACAACACAATAACTACTTTCAAATATTTGGAGGATTGTCACACAGAAGAGCGATTAAATTTTATATGCTTGGCTCCCGGGTGTTGAAATGGAAACAGTGGACAGGAGTTGAATAGTGGCAAATTCGGGCTTAAGATAAGGAAAAACTTACTACCAAATTTAGAGCTATTGAAAAGTGGAAGAGACTGCCTTCAGAAGTAGCAACCCTCTCTGAATGTCTTTAAATAAAGGCTGGATGACCACTTATTAGAAAAGTAGAACTAGTATAGGCCAAACATGTTGCCACCATCTGAAGATAAGGTGAGCAGGAGGAGTTCCTCCTTTTATTGTTGTAGCCTTTTTATCTTTCCTTTAGGTACTTTAGAAGGCCTGGGAGCAACACAATTACAGCGTCCCATAATCTTGTTACCCTCCCCCTCCTATACCCACTCCTCTCTCACCATCAATCCACATGAAGATAAGAGCTAAAAATTTTGTGGGGATGGGTCACTCCCTTTCTCCACCACTATACAGAGCTGGAAGGAACCTTAAAACTTAAGATGTCAGAACTTGAAGGAATCTTAGAACTTAAAATGTCAGAGCTGGGAGGGCCCTGAGAACACAGAATGTCAGAGCTGGGAGGGGCCTTAGAACACAGGATGTCAGAGCTGAGAGGGGCCTTAGAACACAGGATGTCAGAGCTGGGAGGGATCTCTTAAGTTTTCTTAGGCCAGAAAAATGCCTCACTCAGACCTTTTGTTGGCATTGCTTTAAAGTTGTTTGGAGGGAAATGTTGGGAGAATTCAGCTGGGTGGTTGCTCTTAATCTGCCATCTTGGCTTTGCCCTCTCCAAAACCATCACTCTTTGCAGAGGATATGATGATATACTGAGAGAACCCTAGAGAATCAACTAAAAAACTAGTTTCAGTTAATAACTTTAGCAAAGTTGCAGGATAGAAAATAAACACAAAAAATCACTAGCATTTCTATATATTAACACAAAACCCAGCAGGAAAAGATAGAAAGAGAGGCTCCACTAAAAATAACTGTAGACATTACAAAATACTTGGTAGTTTACCTGCCAAGACAAATTCAGGGACAATATGAACACAGTTACAAAACACTTTTCACACAAATAAAGACAGATCTAAACAACTGCAGAAATATTCATTTCTCATGGATAGGCTGAGCCAATATTATAAAAACGACAATTGTAGCCAAATTAATTTACTTATTTAGTGCCATACCTATCAAACCACTAAAAATCATCTTATAAAGCTAGAAAAATAATAGCAAAATCCATCTGGAAGAACAAAAGTTCAAAGAAATCAATTGAAAAAAATGTGAAGGAAGGTGGCCTAGCAGTATCAGATTTCAAACTATGTTACAAAGTTGGTGATTATGAAAAACAATCTGGTACTAGCTAAAAAATAGAGCACTGGATCAGTAGAATAGGAGTAATAAATGACCATAGTAATCCAGTATTTGATAAACCCAGAGATACAGGTTTTTGGAACAAGAACTCACTATTTGACAAAAATTGCTGGGAAAACTGGAAAGCATTTTGGTAGAAGCTAGACATAGACCAATATCTCACAATGTATACCAAAATAAAGTCAAAATGGGCACATGATTTAGACATAAAGAGTGATATCACAAGCAAATTAGAGGATCATGGAAATTTTTTCCTGTCAGATCTATGGAGAAGAGAAGATTTTATGACCAAACAAAAGATGGAGAGCATTACAGGATAAAAATGGATAATTTTGATTACATGAAATTAAAAAGGGTTTGCACAAACAAAACCAATGCAGCCAAAATTAGAAGGAAAGCAGGAAACTGAGGTGGGGGAATTTAAAGCAAGTTTCTCTGAGAAAGGCCTCATTTCTCATATATATATATGCAACAGAACCAAATTTATAAAAATAAGAACCATACTCTAATTGATAAATGGTTAAAGGATATGAACAAGTAATTTTCAGAAGAAAAAAATCAAAGCTATCAAGCTACATGAAAAAATGCTCCAAATAACTATTGATCATAGAAATGCAAATTTAAACAACTCTGAGGTATCCCCTCACACCTATCAGATTGGCTAACATGACAGAAAAAGAAAATGACAAATGCTAGATGGGATGTGGAAAAATAGGGACACTAATATACTGTTGGTAGAGTTGTGAACTGATTCAATCATTCTGGAGAGCAATTTGGAACTATGCCCAAAGGGCTATAAAAGTGTGTATATCCTTTGACCTAGCAATACCACTACTAAATCTATATCCCTGGGATGAAAGAAAAGGCATTGACATACAAATATACAAAACTATTTATAATAGCTCTTTTTGTGGTGTCAAAGAATTGGAAATTGAGGGATGCCCGTCAATGAGGGAATGGTTAAACAAGTTGCTGAATGTGACTTAGTTGCTCTGATCAAGACAATAATCCAAGACAATTCCCAAAGGACCTGTGATGAAAAATGCTACCTACCTCCAGAGAGAGAACTGACTAATTCAGAGTTCAGACTGAAAGCATAGTTTTTTTCTCTTTCTTTATATTTCTTGCTTTAAAAATAAATGTTGTTTATTGTAACATGGCTAATATGGAAATATGTTTTCCATAACTTCAAATGTATAATTGATATCATAGCGCTTTGCCTTCTCAGTGGGTGGTGGAGAAGCAGAAGGGAAGGAGATACTTTAGAACTCAATTATTTTCCCTGCCTTGTTTTTTCTATTTTATTTTTTCCAATAATATGTAAAAACAAATTTTAACATGTTTTTTAAAATTTTGATTTCCATATTCTCTCCCTCACTCTCTCCTCTCCCCTTCTTGAGAAGACAAGCAATTTGATATAGATTATACTTGTTCAGTCATGCAAAACATATTTCCATGTTAGCCATGTTGTGAAAGAAAACACAGACCAAAAAGAGAAATAAGGTTTAAAAAAGTATGCTTTGATATGCATTCAGACTCCATCAGATTTTTCTTTCGGAGGTGGATAGCGTTATCCATCCTAAATCCTTTGGAATTGTCTTGGATCATTGTATCGTTGGGAAAAGTTAAGTTATTCATAGCTGATCATCCTTGCAATAGCACTGGTAATGTATACAAAGTTATCCTGGTTCTGCTGACTTCAATTTGCCTAAGTTCATAGAAATCTTCTTAGGTTTTTCTGAAACCATCCTGCTCAGCACTTCTTACAGCGCAATAGTATTGCATCATAAGCATATGCCACACCTTGTTCAGCCGTTCCCAGTTGCTGGGCATCCCTCAGTTTCCAAGTTTTTGACACCACAAAAGGGGCTGCTCTAAATATTTTCGCATATGAGTCCTTTGTCTTTTTTTTAATCCGTGATACAGATGTAGTAGTGGTATTGCTGGGTCAAAGAGTATGCAGTTTTATAGCCCTTTGGGCATAAGAACTCAAAATTCTTTAAAACGAATGCTTAAAATGATAAACAAAGAAGAAAAAAAGGACACAATGTCAGGGCTGGAAGGGGCCTCAAGAGGGAAAGTCAGGGGGCACGATCTTAGAACCAGGCACGTCAGCGGGGCGGAGCCTTAGGACAGGGCACGTCAGAGGGGGGAGGGGCCTTAAAACGGGCACGTCAAGAGGGGGGAGGAGCCTTACCATAGGGACTATAAGAGGAGGGCGTTAAGCGTGGGAAATGTCAGAGAAAGGGGAGGCTGCTACGGAGGAAACTGAGGCACAGAGAGGGCAGGTGGCTTCGCCCAAGTCACACGTCTCAAACGGTGGAGGCCCAGTCAGAGGAAGCCGCGTCCCTCGGGGCTGAGGCCCGGCCAGGGGCCGCATCCAGGTCCTGACTCCCTTGGTTGCCCTAGCGCCCGCCGTCCAGCAGGGAGCGCGCGCTCAGGAGCCGCGGGGGCTTTTGGGGGGAGGGTTGGAACGAGCCGAGGCCTCCGCGACCGCCGCTCTAGCTCGCCGCTTCCGGTCATAGAGCCTGGCCGGCCGTCCCTTCCGGGGAGGAGCCGGATGTCCGGGATCGGTTGCCAAGATGGAGGACAGTGAGTACGAGTCGATTCTCTGCGTCAAGCCGGAGGTGCACGTCTACCGCATCCCTCCGCGGGCCACCAACCGCGGCTACAGGTGACCGCCTGCCTCCCCTCCCCGCCACCTCCCTCGGCCTTCAGGGGATGCCTCCTTCCACTTTTCTGAGGTTGTTCCGTAGCGTCGCTTTTCCGGGATAACTGCCCTCCTCTGGGAGCGGGTAATTCCACAACCCCGGTTTTCCAGATTCACCCTCTCAGTTTTCTGTAATGACCCCACCCCATTAGAACCCCATGGTCCATTCAGGGATATTACAGACACAGCATCTTGGTTGGCGCAAGGAGTCACGAAGCTCTGAGTTCGAATTCAGCCGCAGACCCCTAACCACCGTGACGCCCTGGGGGAGACACGTCCCCGGTCTGGGCCCCCGTTTCCCACCTCCATAAAAAAACGAGATGGGGGGGTGGACTCGATGGCCTCCGGGAGCCTTTCCGGTTCCAGGTCTGTGGTGAGGTGAAACTGACCACTGGGGAAACTGCCGGCCGACTCATCTAGAGGCCCCACCCCCACCTAAACCCACGGGAGGGGGAGCTCCCGGGCCAGGGCTGCCCTCGGTCTCCCTGAGCTGCCTTTGCCGGGCCTTCACCCCTTTCCCCAGGGCTGTGGGAAGGGCTCCAGCGCCCGCCCCGCCCCCGGGCAGGATTTGGGGTTGGAGGGGACCCTCTTTTGGTCCAGGCAGTGCTGGGAAGCCTGGATGGAGGCAGGTGGTTCAGACCCTTCCAGAGCCCAAGGCATTAGTTCCCTGACTCCTTTCTACCAATAATACCCTTCATTGGTAAATATCTTGATCCTTTTTTACTTCACATACACAGTTATGACCTTTCCTTTCAAGACTCCCTCCCTTCTGTTCCTTTCCTGGAGCCGAACAGCCTTGGAAGGAGGGAGTTTCCCATTGCTGGAGGTCTTCACCAGGAGGTTGCCGGGGTCCAGAAGAGAAGCTTTTGTTGGCCCCCATGGCCTGAGGGGTCTCTTCAGCTCCATTGGACCTTGTCTAGTCCGTTCCACTGCCCAGAATAATCCACTCAGCACGTTGATATGATCATATGGGATTAAGGGGGGGCCTTCTCACATCCTCAGCTCCCCTTTCTGACCACCTAGCCTCAGCCCCCCTTACATAGGCTAAGCCGCCCTTTCATCCCGTTATCTCCAGGCAAAATAGCCACTGGTAGACCGAATAGGCATAGCTGTGGGGTGACAGCTGGAAAGGAGCTTTAGAAATCAGTCAGTCTTTATTAAGCACCTACTGTGTGCATTGTGCTAAGCACTCACCCAGGCCTGGCAGGGTGAGGATGTGGGAGATGACAGAAACCTCTCACATTCTCAGTTTCAGACCCAAAGTGCTTATGCTTATGCTAAGTCATCCGGGCTGTCCCCCTTATTTTAAAGTGGGAATGCTGGCCTAGAGAGGGGCCAGTGAGTTGTGAGTCATTGATGGTGCTGAGTTAAGGACCCCCAGGCTCTTGACCCCCAGCCCAGACTCCTCCCAGCAGGGCCCAGAGCTTCTCCATCTCAGGACTTAGGCACTGAGTCATCAATAAACTAACCCTAGCATGCTAAGGGGAGGGCACCCAGCCCCCCTAAATCAATAGAAGGGAAGGACAGAGCAGTGTTTGGGGGGAGAGCACCAGCTTGGGGTTGGGGAACCTGGGGAGCAAGTCTGGCGCTGCCTATTCCAGTGTGACATGGGGAAATGCCCTTCCCCTCTCTGGGCCTCATTTTCCTCACTTGTGAAATGAGACAGTTGGACTTGAGGTTGTACAAAGCCCGTTTCAGTTCTGTAGACTATTATCTCATGCCCCTTAGGTGGTGCTTTTTGTAGCGGAAGGTGGCTTTGAATGAATGCCACTCCCATTTCACAAGCTCCCCCCTGCCCCTCCCCCCAGGCGTACCTTCAGCACTAGCCAACCAGCCTGTGTTTGGGAGGACCAGGTGGTAGGTAAGCTGGCTAGGGAAAGGAATCTGCCTCTCTCATCTCCTCCCTCCAGAAAAATCTACACCTGTCGTACAACCTGTTGTATTAGCTTTCCTGGGCACTGGTCCAGAGGTTTTTTGCTGTGGGCTTTGACATATTGATTGGTTGCTTCATCAGGACCTGGGAAATAAAAACCCTTTGGAAGTTTTATTTTGCTTTGGGGTTTTGTCTGAGACGGCCTGCGGGTTTGCCTTGTTGCACAAGTGAGTTCTTGTTTCTGTTTCAGATCTCCTGGCAGTTTATGAGCCCTTAGGTGATTTATCCTTAACTTTTTCAGATTTGAGACATTTTCATGACACTTCCTCCCTACCCCCCAAAGTGCCATCAGCGTATGTTTTTTAAAAATCCAAGTTAATGAAAGTCAGTTTAGTCCTTAAGACTTTACCGCACCACACCCTAGACACAGTTTTACACACTAGGACCATGGAATCATAGATCTAGAGCTGGGGTGGTCATAAGAGGTCATCTAGTGAAACTGAGGCTGGGAGGTGTTAAGTTAGGCAAGTGGATGATGCGGTGAATAGAACAGAATCAGGAAGTGAACTTTAGGACTTGAGTTCAAATCCAGCATCAGATACATCCTGACTGTGTGATCCTGGGCAAGCAATTTAACTGCTGCCTGTCTTCATTTGCTCATCTGTAAAATGGGATAACAACAGCACCCAGCTCCCAGGGTCATTGTGAAGATCAGGTATTTGTCATCTTGTGCAAATGTTAGCTATTGTCTGAAGGTCAGAGAGGCGGTAAGCCTTGGATGTGAGGTCTCTGACTCTGGAAACGTTGGATTGCTGTGGCTGAACCAGGGAATCTGCCTTTGTCTTCCTTCTGGTTGTGCCCTCCTCGCATGACTTCAGGGACATTGATTTGGTTGATCGTTCTCCTCTTTTCGGAGAGCTTTTCTTCCCCAAGTCCTGTGAGGCAGCAGTACAAATATTATCCGCTGCAGAAGTGGGAAGTGCTCTGGATGCAAGCTGACTCATTTAGCACCAGTTACCCACAAAGCCGTGCTGGTCTTGATCATAAGCTGTAAGATCCCCAGGAAAAGGAACTGAAAACTGAGCCTGCTAATGTGTATTGCGGGTTCTGCATTTTTTGGACCTTGAAAGAAATCAGGCCTCTTGAGACTTTTGCAAAGACTTGCGTTCACAGGGCTGTCCTCGTGAGCCAGCGCCGAAGTGGACCCAAGCATGTGCTAACATTTTCATGCAAAAGCAGGGCTCTTGTGACTCGGGGTATTTCCTGAAGTGCTTCCTCAAAGCAAACCTGACCTTTGTGTCTAGATAAAAGAGTTCATGCTTACTCCAAGGCATTAGTTCCCTGACTCCTTTCTACCAATAATACCCTTCATTGGTAAATATCTTGATCCCTTTTTACTTCACATACACAGTTATGACCTTTCCTTTCAAGACTCCCTCCCTTCTGTTCCTTTCCTCTAGGCATTCATAGGTTGTAACCCTTTAGAGCAGCCCTCCTGTTAAAGGTGGGAAAACTGAGGCCCAGAAAAGAGACATGCCAACAGTCTTTTCTGATTGTCCCTGAGTCCGCTAAGGGGGCTTCTCCAATATGCAGCCCTTCCTCCCCTCTGTTGCTCAGAAGCATCTCCCTGACACCCCATGTGGCATGTCCCACTTCTCAAAGACTCATCTTTGTGTCGCCTGTGCTTTTCACATAGTGGGTGCCTAATAAATGCTTGTTTGATGTAATTGAAATTTCCAGGAGTTATTTGTTGGTTACCAAATACATTTTATAAACTTTTGATTTTGAAATTTCACAGAAGTACAGAGCTGGGAGGGACCTCAAGGGCCATCCAGTCCAACCCATACCTGGTCCCAATAATAACTCACCACTCCGGAGTCAGCCCATTCCTTGTAGCCAAAGCTCTTTTGGCGTCTTGGCTGCTTCCACCCATTTTCCAGTCTGCCCTTCTAGGACCAATCAGCATTATCTGATCTCTGTTCTGTAGACCTTCGGGTACTTAAAGGTAGATATACCATGCCCTTCTCCCTTCACCCAACTTTTTTCATCTGCACTATCCCAGTTCCCTTAACCCAAAGATTCGTAAAAGTATGGTCCCCTAAGGCCCTTTAAGGGGGTCATTAAGGTCAAAACTATTTTCATAATAATACTAAGACATTTTCATTTCTAATACAGTAAATGTCAGCAGATATAACCAAGGTTTTTGTGGGGGAGGACCTTGATAATTTTTAAGAGTATGAAGGGGTCCTGAGACCAAAAGTTTGAGAATCACTGCTTTAATTTCTCTTCATATGGCATGAACTGGAGTCCCTTAATTGTTCTGTTCTCAGGACACTCCCCATTCCTTCCTGTGTGGGACAAAGACTTGGGATACCTGAAACAGAAGGGACTGTGTTACTTTCTTGCAAGAAAGGGTACAGCCTCTCATGCCACAGAGCAGTGCCGGGGAGGGAGAATTGGAAGCCCCCCCCCCAGCCTCCATACCTCCAACCCCTCCCCCTTCATCCCATTGGCTGGACTTCAGGCTGCACAATCTGTTTAATGAAAATTTACCCAGAAACAGAGGCTATAAGGTACACAGCGTGGTAGAAAAAAACCGCAGACAAGGAATGGGGGAGTCTTTCCATAATTTGTTTCTATTTCATGCTCAAAAGCAGGGTCCAGGTGACTGGGGGATGGTCGAGTTACAATACAGGACCTGCTGAAAAACGTTTTTGCAAAGTTATCTCGCTGCAGATGTTGTTTTTGTATGAGGGAGTGTATTTTAATGGGGGGGGGGGGGCACAAGAAATTGTTAACCCTTTGAGGAGGCTTCACCTTCCGAGGGATGATCGTATTCCTAAACCGTGACTCTCAGCCTTCCAACAGAGTACTCCAGGTGAGATCTGAACACAGCCAGGGGCAGTGGAACTGAAATCCTTTTTCCTGGAAGTTACGCACCTTTGAATGTAGCATTCTTCTTTTTGGGGGCCATCTTCTATATGCTTTTCAATATTCTTTACCATTTGTAGGCCTGGAGTTGTTCATTCCCCCTGCTCACCCCCCCACTATCTTTTTACAGTCTTCCTCTCATGGCTCAACTCAGTTGGGCCAGGTCCTCCTTGAAGACCTCCCTGATGTGACCGCTTGTACCCACACATACCGTTAGATTCTGAGGGTGATCTCTCTTCAGTGCTCCCAGCCTCCTAGATATCTCCTTTGCCCTCCTCAGTAGAGTGTAAGCTCTCTGAGAGCAGCAGTTGTAGTATCCTTGCCTTTGTATCCCCAGCATGCAGCACAGGAATTTAATAAATAATGATTGACTAGAACCCAAGTGTCATGACTCCCAGACCAGAACTCTTTAATTTTTTAAAGTCTTATCAATGCATTTTATTTTGTCATAACACAAGCAGCTCCTGATATGCCCCCTCCCCCGTTGTACCCTCCTTTGCAGCAAAAATATAACAGAATGACCACATCTGATGGTGTATGTAATATTGTGCTCCTATAGTCCTCCACCTTTCAACTGAGAAGAAGGAAATGGGTTTCATCATCTGTACTCTGGGACCAAGATCACCCATCGTCATTATTTAGAGCTAAATTGCCTCTTTGTGTTACAGTTTATATTGCTCTCCCACAGCCCTTCCCACTCTGACCCTCTTTTCTCTGAGCCCGAATTTTCAGCCTGTCAGCATTTTGCAGCATAAAGGATATACCCTGGCAATTTGCTCCTTCTTTGGGAAGTGTAATGAATGAATAGGTCATTCCTGAAAGAGGAAGACCAGCCCCACCCTCTGGGGCTTAGAGCATACACTGCCCTCAGTGGACAAGTGGATATGGCCATGCTCTGGCATCTCAGTGGGTTTTTGTCCCTCCTAGGGCTGCAGACTGGCAGCTGGACCAGCCATCATGGAGTGGGCGGCTGCGGATAACAGCAAAAGGGCAGATGGCTTACATCAAACTGGAGGACAGAACTTCAGGTAAAGCAGAGGGGAGGCCTGAGTGTTATCGGATTGTCTGAGCTGTTAGAGCAGCAGTCAGAGAAGCCTCAAGAGGAAACAGTGTGCTCCCATCCCAAGATCTAAGCCTAGCATCCCCAGCCTGGGGAAAATATTCAAGGGAGTACTAGCGCCTTTGGCGTCCTTTAGGGTCCAAGTATTGAAGGAAAACATTTAAAAGAGACCAGGAAGAAGCCTACCAATTGTTCCCAAGTGGCTTTCTTGTAGAAAGCCCCAGTGCCAAAGCATCAGGTTAGCTGTGGGTCTTGTGGCATGTCACTGGTTTACTTAGGAGTTTTACTTCCACAGCTGAGTAGCTCTTCACGGTGAAAAATGCCCATTAACCAACAGGGCCTGAATCCTTCCTTATGCCACCTGGTCAGCTTGCATAATGGTGGTGAGGAGGGCTCATGTTGGTACAGTGCCCAGAGGCTCTTTAAGAGCTCTTCCTAACCGTGTATGGTGAGCACTGTTACTGTTTTTAATTTACAAGTAGGAAAACAGGACCTCAAGAGGGAAAGGGATTTGCCTAAGGTCACACAGCAAGTAATTCCTTGAGCTACTATCAAACCTTGATCTTTCTGACTCAACTTTAGTGCTGTTTCCATTCTGTGTCTATACTATGCTGCCTTGAGTAACCCTTGGCTTATGGTCCTGGAGCTGGAAGGGGCTGGATAGAGATGACTTAGTCCAAATTCCTTGGTTTATAGGTGAGGAAACAGGCCCAGAGAGGGGTGTTGTCATTCCCAAAGTCACCTGTAAGGGGCAGAGCTGGGATTCAGACTTGGATTTTCTGACCTTAAGTCTACCGTTATTTCCTGCTATATCAGCCTGTCAGAGGTGGTATCATTTGGAGAAGGCCAGCAATCCAGCCTGTGTATGTCTTCAGAATCACAGATGGGTAGAATAGACTTAAAAACAAAGTAAGCTCTAAGTAGTGGAGGGTCGTGTACAGTATAGGCTGATCTCGGAGGTTCCAGGCTACTGCAATAAAGTGAATCACGTGGATTTCTTGGTTTCCTGGTGCATGTAAAAGTTATGTTTACGTTATTCTGTAGTCTGTTGAGTGTGCAGTAGTATTATGTCTAAAAAGACAATGTGCATACCTTAATTAAAAAATACTTGATTACTACAAAATGCTAACCCATCATCCGAGCCTTCAGTGAGTTGTAGTCTTTTTGCTGGTGGAGGGTCTTGCCTCAGTGTTGGTAGTTGCTGAAGGTTGGGATGGCAGCGGCAATTTCTTATTTTAAGACAACAATGAACTTTGCCATGTCATTTACTCCTCCTTTCATTTGAACACTTAGAGGCCACTGTAGGGTTATTATTTGGACTGATTTCAATACTGTTGTGTCTCAGGGCACAGGGAGGCCGGAGGAGAGGGAGAGAGAAGAAGGGAAGGGTCAGTAGGTGGAAAAGTTAGAACACACAACATTTCTCTGTTGAGTTCGCCATCTTGTATGGGTACAGTTCATGGTGCCCCAAAACAATCACGATAGGAATATCATTGATCACAAATCACTATACCTGATAGGATAATAATGAAAAGGTTTGAAACGTTGTGAGAATTACCAAAATGTGACACAGACACCGTATGAACACATGCTGTTGGAAAAATGGCACCGATAGACTTGCTCAGTGGAGGGTTGCTGCGAACCTTCAATTTGCAAAAAACGCAACATCTGAAAGCAGTAAAACAAGGTATGCCTGTACTTTCTACAAAGCATGTGGAAATGTCCCTTTTATTTCATGTTTGTTAGGTTCAGAATAAAATAAAATGAAAGAAATTAAAAAGAAATATCCTTCTAGGGAAATAGTCCACAAAGCCCCAGGCCCTTCTGTTTTCCTCAGTATCATACAACTTTATTTTTTATGGAGAGAGACCAAATGTGCACATCCCCACCCTCCAGCAGTCAGTCAGTGAAATGGGAGGGTTCGGACTTGGAGTGAGCTGACAGGGTTCAGATCTTGCCTCTTCTACTTAGTAGCTGTGTGGTCTTGGGCAAGTCACTGAACCTCAGTAAATTTTATTTAACTTCTTCATGTGTAAAAAGTGGGAGGGAATAGCGCTAGTAATAATGATACCACGACGTGCCAGACTGTGCTAAACACGTTACAAATATCTCATTTGATCCTCACAATGACCACGTGAGGCAGGTGCTAGGAAACAGGCAGACAGGCGAAGTGATGTGCCGGGTCACGCAGCTCGCAAGTGTCTGAAGCTGGATTTGAACTCAGGTCTTCCTGACTGCAGGCCCAGCTGCCTGGGTAGGTGGCACCGCTTAGCTCCTGGGTTGGTTCTTTGTAACACCTTAAAACACTGCAGACGTACGAGGTGCGAAGGTATAGAGCGAAGGTTAGACCGAGGCCCTTCCCAGAAGTAAATGGGGTCAGTCTTCTGCTGTCATTTTAAAGGTGCTGAAGAGAGTCAGTCCTGGCAGAAAGCAGCCTTGGAGAAAGATGGCGTGGCCAGAATGGATTGGGAACAGGCCCCCACGAGCCCTTCAGCAAAGATTGGGTAATGATAAGGATTATGGTGGTCACTGTTAGATAATGCTTTAAGTGATTATCTCATCTGGGTCTCTAGAATCCTAGGAGGGCCTATGACAAGGGCTGTTACTATCCCCATCTTACAGATGAGGAAATTGAGGTTCAGAAAAGATAGAGGTGGGGCAGCCAGGTGGCGCAGTGAGTAGAGCACTGGCCCTGGAGTCAGGAGGACCTGAGTTCAAATGCAGCCTCAGACACTTGACACTTACTAGCTGTGTGACCTTGGGCAAGTCACTTAACCCCAATTGCCCTACCTTCCCCCCTCCAAAAAAAAAAAGCGTAAAGGAGTTCCTCGTAATCACCCCACTAGTGAGCATCCAAGACAGGATGTGAGCCTCTGTAAGTTCTCCAGGCAATAGTTTGTGTTTATTCCTGCCGCTTTTGCAGACCTCTTAAGTACCGGGACGTGTTACAGAGAGTGGCAGAAGCACTGGATTCGGAATCAGAAGACCAGGGTCTGATCCTGACGCATCCCCTGCTCACTGTGTGACCCTGAGCAAGCCACTTCTCTGGGCCTCTGTTTCTTTATCTGTCAAATGAAATACTTGGACTGAATATCTTTTATTCTACCTGTCAGTTCTCTGACCTATAAATTCTTACGACTTATTTTCTTTTGGACCCTTCAACTTCATATTCTGCCATTGGATTTCTCTACTTTGTGATTGCTTTGTGAACATAGATTGTTAGGTCCGCAAGGTCAACAACCCTCCCCCTCTCAGACCTAGAGCCAGAGAGAGAGAGGACAGAGGCTTCTGGTGAATGCTCTTGGTTTTACTTTGTTCACTTTTCGTAACTTCATTACATATTTGCAAGTGCTTTACATTTGCAGAGCACTGTTTTCCCAGTGACCCTCTGAGCTATGTTGTACTCCTGTTCTTGGTTCCATTTTTCTGATGAGTTGGAGCTTGTACAGCTAGTCAGCATCTGAGTTCTGGATTTGGGGTGCCAGTGCTGCCTCTCACCATGATGATAAAATCACAGCAAAAAGATTGGAAACCATAGTATTCTTGAGCTGGAAGGAATCATAGAGACCATCTAATTGAGTGCCTTCATTTGCAGAGAGAATTGATCGAGGCTGAGAAAGGGGGGATGCTCCAAATAAGATCTTTTCTGACAGTATGTAAACTGGAAGGCCCATGCTCTACGGCCCTCATGAGAAGATGAGCCTTATGCTGGGTGATGATGATGGTGCTCTGGGTGGACCAAGGAATTCCACTGTGCCCAAAGGTGGGCGCCTTTGTGAAAGGGCCTCATTGGCTTTTTAGTCTGTCCACAGGAGTGAGTGAAATCAGTTGGCTTTCTCCAAATCTACCAGCCCCCCAGACTCATCTGCCATTTCTTTTCTTAATCAGAGGTGGCCTCAGTTCATTATTTCTTCCCATTGGTGTAGGTACTTCCAGCATCTATGAGCCTCAATATTAGTGTATTCCGTTCTTTCTAGTATTCACCCCAGTCTGAGCCCATACCAGCTGTGTGACCAGGGACAAGTCACAGCTAACTCTCTGAGTCTTAGTTTCTTCGTCTGTGAAATGGGAACAGTAGTACCTGTAGTCCACACCTTGCAGGGTTCTTGTGAGCAAAGTGCTTTGTAAACCTTAGAGTCTTAGATGAATGAAAGGCAGTGTGGTGTGGCCAGAATGCCGAATGTGGCGTCAGGAAGACCTGGGCCCAAACCCCCTTGTTTGTATCTCTTAGCTATTTACTTCTCTCTCTTTCCTCAGCTGTGTATAACCTTAGAGGAGCCTGCAGTGAGGGAGGGAATGCCTCTAATGAGCTTAGTAAACTACGAAAGGGCCTTCTCGACATCAGTTGGGAAATCCGTGCAGGACGCTTCATGGAGCTCTCTTCCTTGGACTGCTCTGTATGAGCATCCCTACCCCCATTTTACAGGTGTGCACACTGAAGGTCAGAGGGAGAAGTGACCCCTGAGGTCACACAGCTTGCAGATTTTGGACCTGGGACTCAACTCCTAGTTCATTCTTCTTTCCACACTTTACTGTGTCTTTGTTTGCTGGTCACTAGGTCAACCTCTTATTTCTTGAGATGCCTGTGTTCTCCCCACAGACCAGACATTTATTGATTTGACTTTAATGAATCCTGCCCTCGCTAGGGCTGCCCTTTTGGAGGGAGGCCTCAGGATGGGTCTGCAGAGCAGGCCTGGCAGACTGAGGGGGCATCCATTCCCCTGCTCTGGGGGTGCAGCTGGGGGGAGGGCTTATTCTTCGTGCTGACTCCCATTTTCAGGAGAGCTCTTCGCCCAGGCACCTGTGGAGCAGTTTCCCAGCATTGCCGTGGAGAGCGTGACAGACTCGAGCAGATATTTTGTTGTCCGGATTGAGGATGGAAGTGGTAAGTGAGCCACCCATTTTGGGAGGAAACCTGCCCCGGAATGACAGTGGGACTCAGGGTGCTGTGTTCCCCACAGGGCGGCGAGCATTTATTGGCGTTGGCTTTGCTGACCGCGGGGATGCCTTTGATTTCAATGTAGCGCTGCAGGACCATTTCAAGTGAGTAGGCAGCCCCCCTGGAGTTTACTTCTCGGATGGGAAGGTTTCCATTGTGGATAGTGGAATTGAAGCCCACAGCTCCTGGCTGCCATGGCTGACAACCAGCAGGTCAGTCAGACCTGAAGCAGACCCCACAAGCCATGCCACGGGGCAGGCCCATTCAGTGTGCTCTGCTCTGCGTCTCCTGAGAGCTGGCTGGGCTCTTCTGCCCTTTCCTGGGGCCAGTCATTTAACTACTGTTGTCCAAATGCTGTCTTCATATTTGCCTGTGATTATGCCCTCTGTGGGGACTGGGCTGCTCGGCTGCCCTCTCCTTTTACTTCTCCTTCCTCCACTTATCCCAAACCTCCTCATCTTCAGGATCCACCTTCCCTGACTGCATTTAGTCCCAAGAAACCCCTTCCTTTTCTGACCGTTCATGTACTTAGACCAGGGCTGGGGAACCTGCGGCCTCATGGCCACATGTGACCCTCTAGGTCCTCAAGTGCAGCCCTTTGACTGAATCCAAACTTCACAGAACAAATCCCCTTAATAAAGGGGTTTGTTCTGTAAAACTTGGACTCAGCCAAAAAGGCACACTTAAGGACCTACATGTGGCTTTGAGGTCACAGGTTGCCTACCCCTGATTATTCCCTTCGTCATACATGGAGAATTGGGGGGAGATACTCGATTTACATTCAGAGGACCTAGGTTCAAATCCTGCTTCTGTGTACTCATCCGTGGGCTGAGGGGTTTGGACAACATGGTCACTAAGGACCCTTCCAGCTCTTGGTCTATGATTCCAGGGTCCTGCAGTCATGTAGCACTAAGTCTTGTGCTTGTGAATAGGTTCATTCCCAAATTGTGGTTGTAAATTGGTCGTCTGGAACTTGGAACATAGTTTTCCATCAGCAAGCCTTTCTGATAGCTGCTGATTGCATCTTTGCACACCCTTGTACCCTGGGCAGCCAGGCTTCTGTCTGGCTTGTCTGTTGTCTGGCCTCGCTGCCACTCCTCCCTCCATTTATCCAAACCCTTCTCATATTCCAGCCCCACCTTGTCCAACACCTTTAATAGCTCACAGGCCAACCCACCAAAAGTACAATCGTTGAGGGCAAGGCCCAGGTGTTCATGTTTGTGTATCCCACTCCTCCAGCTCAGTGCTGTGCATGTGAAATGATTCCTTACGACAGATTGGTTGAATGAATGAATGAAATAGAAGGGGACCCTTCTCCCCACCCCCTGGAAGTTCCTGGCTGAGGGTTAGGGCTCTGCCTTGGGGTGCTGGCCCTGGGCCATTTGCCTCTTCAGATAATTGTGAGATGAAGAATGGGTGCTCTTTGTCGTGAGGATCTGTCTGACTGTGTTATGAGCTCCACACACAGGAGACATCTCCTCCCCCCTTGGGTCCTCTGCAGCATGTCTCCTGGATGTAGATCCTTGGGAGGCACTTAATCAGTGACTCTGGCTGCATGTGTCCAGTGATGGGGCAGGGCACGTTCTTGGCTTGCCTTCCCTTCCCTCACCTTGTCAAATTCCTCTCCCTAGGTGGGTGAAGCAGCAATGTGAATTTGCCAGACAAGCCCAGAACCCGACCTCTGGCCCCAGACTAGACCTGAGCTTCAAGGAGGGCCAGACCATCAAGCTCAACATTGCGGTGAGGCCCTCTGCTTTCCCCTGGTGCTGTAGATAGCTCAGATGGAGCCCGTGCACCTGACACATCTCGCCTGGAAGCCCAGGCTCATGGGCAAAGCCTTGGAAAGGCGGATGTTGAAATTGTCAAGCACAACAAAATGACTTGGTTTCTTTGAGATATGTAGTGAAATTCAGGAATGGGAAATCAATGAGGCTGAGGTAGCAGACGTGTCTGGCCAGAGCCAAAGCCTCTCCTCCCTGGTGGCCAGCCAGCTAGGCTCTGGTCTGGAGAGATTTGCTCCTGAGGGGGACTGTGAGGAGGAATTTGTGATCCTGCAGGAAAAGCCAACTGGGGTGTGAGAGTGTGCCCTTTGATCATATTGCTGTGGGCAATAGACCAGCACCTAACCGATGGTCCAGAACAGCCTTCATGTGGAAAATATCCCTGCATGTCTGGTCCTTTTGCCATTTCCCCTGAAGGTCACAGACTGCCCCTGAAAAGTCAGAGCTAAGCGAGACCTTAGATCTGGAATGTCAAAGGCAGAAATGACTTTACAACACTGAAGGTGAGAGCCAAAAGGGTTCTGGGAGGTCATCTGGTCCTGCTTTGTCAAAAGGAGAATGCTAAAACTCACAAAGAGTCCAGTGGCACATAACACTTTCTTTTTTTAAACTTGCATTTATTCATTTGTTTTTAAATAATGTTTTATTTTCCCCCAATTACATGTAAAAACAATTTTTAACATTCATTGTTTGGGGTTTTTTTTGTGTCTGTTTTCAACACTTTGCCTTGTAGAGCTTTAGGCTCCAACAAGATTATATGGCCCAAATTAATTATGTCAAGTCACAAAATGTCTTGAGCAAAGGCTGCACTGGAGCATGCTGTAAAGGAATGTCTTGTTGGACAGGATGATCTCTCGTTCTGGGCCTTTCTCCCTCTGAGATGCTGGTCAGCAGTCCCTGCCACCCGCTCAAATGCCTGGTTTTCACAGGGGCCATTTCCAGGGCAGTGTATGGCAAAGTAGCTGTGGCCTGGTGGAAAGTGTCCCAGTGGTAGAGTGAGTTAACCTGAGGTCCATGTCCATTCTAAGGCACACTAGCAGCCCCTAGAACATAGAACCTTGGAACTGGGAGCACCTTAGGACCCAGACTATCCAAGCTGAGAGGGACCTTGCAAAATAGACTAGGTCACTTTTCCATTTCTTTCTAGTTATTATCTATACATCAACATTTGATGTTCTAATTTCTCTTCTAACTTGCTAAATTGAATTCTGTTCTTATCTTTAGAATGTGAAGAAGAAGGAAGGATCAGCAGGAAATGCCAAGTCCCGGCCATCTAACAGTGTAGGAATGAGCCTCCTGCCGCCTCCTCCCCCAGGGGGTAGAGTTTCTGCTCAGCCCCCTCCCAGCAGAGAGCACTTCCCTGGAGGAGTGGCCCAGGCCCAGCCAGCAGCTGCTGTAAGTACAGGTGAGTGCCCAGACAGGGAGCCCCTCGGCCTGTTTGTTGGCAGCCTGCATCGTTTTTCTCCTGGAAGGAGCAGAGTTTTCTCTGTATGCCTAGTTCCTTGCAGATCTTTGGACTGGGTACCTTATGGGAAGGATGAGCCAGGTAAGCCAAGGACCAATTCTGCTGGAGCCATGGGGTCAGGGATGGCTCCAGGGAGCTTGGGAGTCTGTTGGTATTCCCAGGAGTCACCAGATCCCAGGAATCCCACCTGATATGTGCTCCTTCCTGCCCTGCCAAACTTGTTTGTGCAGCTGCTTCTTCTAGGTGGCCTTGCCCAGGTCATGCCCACTAACTGTGAGTGTCCTCCAAGGCTCTAGCCTGGGCCCTGTTCTTTTCTTCTCCAATATCTCACTCTTCTCAGCCCCTATGAGTCTAGTTATCATCTCTGTGCACTCAGTTCTCAGATCTGTAGCTCCCACCCTGTACTGTGGTCCCACATCACTGACTGCCTTTAGGACATCTCAGACTGGGTGTCCTGTAGACATGTCACACTCAGTAGATCCGAAACAGAACTCATCCTTTCCCCCCCAAGGCCTCCCCACTTCTGGCCATCTCCATTACTGTTGGGGGTCCCACATCTTCCCAGTCACCCAGGTTCAGTGTGGGTGTCATCCTTCTCCCTGGTACTCACCCCACATGGCTGTTCTCCTGCCATATCTGGAGGGTTCTCCCTCCACAGCATCTCTCCTGTGTGTCCCCTTCTAGCCAGTCTTCCTGCCTCCAAGTCTCCTCCACTCAGCTGCCCAGGTCACCTCCAGGATCCCAGAGCATGAAAAGGTCTCCATCACTCAGCCCCTTCCTTCCTGTCCAGCCTCCTTGTGCTAAATCATCTCTATAGGCTCAGTGACCTAGCTCCATGGGTGCAGGACACCCCATCTCCCATCTCCCATCATCACTTCGCCTTTGCATTAGTGAATGCCCTGCCGCCTCAGCACCACCTTCCCATTTCCGTGGCTTCCATCAGTACTCAGCTCACACGCCACCTTCTGCAGCGGGCCCTCCCACTCCTGCTCCCCCCAGGGTCAGTCACACCATCCATGTATACTGTATGTAGTTTGTATGTATTTAGTTGTTGACACTTCTCTTCCTGTTTATTGTGAGCTTCTTGAGGGTCACGACTGTGTGCTGGCCTTTCTTTGTATCCCCAGGCTTCACCAGCACATGGTAGGCATGTCATTATAGGCTGTTGACTTGTCTCTGATGTGGTGGGGCGGGGGGGGGGGGGGGGGGGGGGGGGGGGCTGCTTGGCAAGCTGTGTTTTCCTTCCCCCTTCCAAAAGCTGTGTCTGGTGTTTCTTCCCGTGCCTGGGCTGGGCCTTATCTGAGCGGGCCCTTCCAGCTTTCCAGAGGTGAAGGGACACAGAGGGCCACCTTTCTCCTTTCCCAAAGGAGCTCTTGCCGGTGTCGTTGCCTCTTTGTAGTCATGTACTCCTTATCCAGATCAGTCTTTTAGCACCTTCACCCTGTTAGTTTCCTTCTAGGTGTTAACTCTGCTGGCCCCTCCTCATATTATTCTCTATTTACTATCTCAGACTCCAGTTGCCTGGTCCTGAAGGCAGAGGATGCTTTTTGGTAATTTGGTCTTTGAGTTTCTAGTATCTCACATAGTGCTTTGGGCACACAAATAGATGCTAAATGAATGTTTGTTGGCTGGAATGAAATTGAACCAAATCCCCAAATCAGAAAGTCAGTAGAGAGAGAAAAGCCACAGAGGGCCCAAGAAAGCTCTCCCAAGGTTCCTTGCAGAAAAGTATCTTTTCTGCCCTCAGTTCTTGCCCAGACCTTAGGGCTCTTAAGCAGTACTATGGTTCTCGCCAAGCTTGATACCTCTGGCAGATGTCATTAGAAGTGGGCAGAATGACCAAAGGGGTGGTCGATAGCCTGATTGGGGGAGGAGGCCAGCAAACAAGCTGACAATTGGATCACCACACAGCACATTTTTGAACCTGAAGGGGGTGGGGACAAGCTTTACTTAGCTAGAAAATTGGCTTACCACATGAAATACTTCCCTTCTTGATAAATGAAGCATCACTGTGTTTCCTTTCGGGCCCTGTCTTTCTCTATTGCTTTAAGGAGTGCTGAAAGGTGGGTTGGATGAGGCGGGGAAATGCAATATGACCACTGGTTCTTACTGGAAATTAGATGTTGAACAGAAGGGCTCTGGAGAGTATTCATTTGCTAAGGGCCCAAGGATCCTGAGAAATAGTGGGGAGAGACAGTTTTCTCTTTGGCTGTCCCTCCAGCACCTGCTTGGCACGGTGTTGTGCATATAAATAGTTAATTCAGTTCTGCAAACAATCAGCCCGACTTTGTAAGGCAGGGTTCTAGGTGATTGATGTGTGACTGTGGGAATCAGATACTCACACCTTTCTCTTTTCTCCTTTTCCTGGACTCTGGAATTATTGGCAGATGCCACTTCACCCTGGCCACAGCTCAACCCCACCACTGCTGCAACAGCCGATGTCTGGGGCGACTTTGCCAAAGCCTCAGGGTAAGGATTAGTTGGCTCACACTCAGCCCAAATGATCTCGGGGTGGGCAGCGTCTAGGTGAGCCTGGAGATGGTGAAGAACAGAAGCTTTCCTAGGTCTCAGAAGGCAGAGATAGAGAGAGGCAGGGTACATGGACTCCTTATCTCTCCTCTCTTTGAGACCCCTTTCTAAATAGGAATGGACACACGGAGAGAGCTAATTCTTGCACAAGTATTTGTGAAAGCTCTTAACATTAGATATTTCAGAGAGTATTAGAGCTGGGAGTTGGCACTATTTGTAAAGACAATGTCAGAACTGGGAGGGCCCTAGAACACAGAATGTCAGAACTGGGAGGGCCCTTAGAACACAGAATGTCAGAGCTGGGAGGGCCCTTCAAACACAGAATGTCAGAGCTAGGAGGGAACTTAGAATACAGGATGTCAGAGCTGGGAGGGCCCTTAGAACACAGAATGTTAGAAGTGGGTGGATGCTTAGAACATGGAGTGTCACAGGTGAGAGGGGCCTTATTGGGAATCCTCTATTATCTTTTCTTGCTCTGTGTCCCATAAAATTCCTTGTCCCTGCTGTAAGTCCCACATAGAGAGTTGCCAGCTTGTTGTTGGATGTTCTTCCCAAGGGTATGAAGCAGTTCATTTGTTGATGACTTTTGTGCTTTACCTGTTTGTTTTAAAAGCACTAAAAACAGTTTCCCTTTCACAGGTCCACTTCAGGCCAGACTCAGCAGAGCTCAAACTGGGTCCAGTTCTAACCTGGACCCAGCTTTTGCTTTCCCAGTATGTCTCCGGGGGAAGAAGCATCTTTACTGTGGACCAAAGGGTGGAGGATCCAGATTTCCTCCACCTCTCCATTTGGAACGTGCCTCCTTTGCGTCTTCCTCCTTTGCCTCCTTCCTCTGTCTCTGTGGCATTGCTTGTCTGGGCGTTGTAGAAGACTTCAGGATTCAGCACTGAAAACAGAGACCCCAGGGGCAGAGAGCCCCAGAGGAGAGGCCCAAGAAACTGAGGCCATGTCCTCCTCTCTTCCTCCAGGGTCGGATAGGGGCTGGGACTCTGGCTGCAGGCCTTTCTGGTGCATATCCATTATCTAATGCAGACCCAAGAGATAGGGGTCAGTTTGCTTCCCGGACTGAAGCCGCTAACCACAGTGTTTACATGTTTAACGTGAGGGCTCAGTTGGCTCTGGGCTGGTTCCTCTGCCCCACCCCTTCTCCTTCCACCTTAGTTACTAAAGTCAGGTCTCAGTGTGCCCCATGGGAATGGAGGCACCCGTCCAGGTTTCCTAGTAGCCTAAAGGGTGAGAAGGCCCCTTGGGAGGAGATCAGGAAAAACCCCATTTGTATTAAGCCTTTCTTTTCTAATGTTTGCTTTGCCGATCTGCATAATCCACACTAACCATGGGGAACCATCCCTTCCAGGACCTTGGGAGGGATCCACCTCTGGCAGCTATGGTGCCCACCTGCTCTTCAGACTCCCCCTCCTCAGGGGTTTCAGGGGCGCCCCAAGCTGCCAAGCAGAAGCTGGAGGTGTTGGGCGGGCAACTGGAAGCTGCTCTGGGAGAGTCAAGCCCAGCCTGTACTCACTCGGGAGGCCCTTTTCTCCAGGCCCTGCCAAGGAGACCCTGCTTGGGCTGGGCCTGTTCTGGGTGGTTTCTGAGTGCCTTGTTGTCTAAGGACA
The DNA here is from genome assembly GCF_011100635.1 of Trichosurus vulpecula. Classification (NCBI taxonomy): domain Eukaryota; kingdom Metazoa; phylum Chordata; class Mammalia; order Diprotodontia; family Phalangeridae; genus Trichosurus; species Trichosurus vulpecula. Next base: position 49,253,724 of record NC_050574.1, read on the forward strand.
ACCGCTTTCTTCTCCTTTTCTTCTATGTGCACTGTGAATGAAAGCTAGGAGCCTTGTGGAGGGAATCGGGGCAGGTGTTACCTGCACTACTGTGTTGAAAGTAATTGTATCTCTGCAAGCCTCTGAAATTCCTTTTCACATCTTATATGTTGTCTTTCATTGAAAATGGTTCGGGTTTTTTGGATTAGATGTTTTGCTTGGAAGTCCTGAGTAATGGATAAAGACCATGAGCAACTCTTTTTATAGCGTTAGAGTGAAGATTTTTTAGATAAGAAAAGTGTTTGCCTTTACTAGTTTATGTCAAGGATGAGAATGTTTTTGACCATGTATGTGCTTAATGTGTGGTTCTTAAGTGCCTTCAGCTTCTTCTCTGTGCCTGCTCAGTAGAAGTTTGGTTTCTGAAGCAAAATGTGGAAATGTGTGTTGACTTGAAACCAGCATATTTTTTAAGTGCCTAGAGTAAGTCAGTCCCTGGTGGAACAAGCTGGATGAGAATAAATGATATTTGGACGCATATTTGCCTCAGGCATGTTCATTATGCAGATGTTTTCTTAAACTTCCATAGATCAGGTATTGGCTGAACTGTTGTGGAAGGTGTGTTCTTCCCTGCTGTGATCATGCCTAGCCAGATGTTCCTGATAAGAAATTTAGAGCTGGAATGGGCTTTGAAGTAATAACTCCCATCTGCACACTCCTCTGAGGTTGGCAGAGCACCTTCCTCCTTTGTAACAGCCTGTGAGGTAGGCAAAGCACCTGTTTTTGCCCCAAGGAAGCCTGGGCCCTGAGCAGTTGGGACCCACCCCCAATCAGGCAACTGCTAAGGGTCCAAGGTGGGATTCAAAGCTAGATCTTGCCAGCACTAACTGCTCTGACCTCAGTCAGCCAGCCAGCATTTATTAAGCACTTACTTTGTTCCAGGAACTGTACTCAGCACTGGCATCAAGAGGGTCAAGCCCAAGGTCTCCTGGGTTCTAAGGAGTAGAGCTGGGATTCAGACCCAGGTCCTCCAACTCCATGCGTGTTTTGTGTTCTTCCCCATTATCCCACCCAGCCTCTCCTCATGTGTCCCAGTGACAAAATGATTGTCATTTATTTAACACCTTCAGGTTTGTAAAAGACTTCACATACACTGCCATTCGAGCCTGCAGTCATCTGGACCTCATGATGCCTCATTTTTCAAAGGAGGATGCAGGCCTGGGAGTGCAGTGATTTGCCCAGTCTCACCCAGCTAGGACAGTGTCAGGGGTGGGATTTGAACCCAGGCTGCTCCTGACTCCCAGCTTGTTTCCTGTCCGTGATGCCACAGGCCATTGTGCTTAGGATAGGTGCTTTGGGCGATAGGCTTGTTGTAGAGAGGGCAATGCCGAATCTCCTCTGGCCCCTGCTTGAGAGGAGACCAGATTGAGTACCCAGACACTGTCATGCTGTAACCAGAGACTGGTTACTGATTACAGAGAGGAAGTTAAGCTTACGCTTATTTTGGGACACTGATTGACTCAAAGGACAGAGATTGGAATTGTCTGCCGTAGGAAAATAACCCGGCTACTTTATAATTTGTAGACAGTTGATGCATGGTGTGCAAAGTACACTGGGTTTGGCATCCAGAGGACTGGATTAGAATCCTCCTGGCTTTGCCAGTCATGACCTGAGTGATCTTGACCAATTTAACCTTTGGGGCTGTTAGTGTCTTTCTAAGTCCTTCATGCACAGATGGAGAAATGTCTAGTGACTTGTGATTCTGAATCTAAGATCCCAGGATGGGTACTCGGAATGGGGGAAGGGAAAAGGGTAGACCCAGATGAACCCAGATGATTGATAAGGTTTCCTCTAGCTTCAAACCTGATCAGAAAGAGCTGGATTCAAATCTATTCTCAGATACTAGCTGGGTGACCCTGGGCAAGACACTCCACCTCTGCCTTCCTCAATTTCCTATAACAGTCCCTCCATCCCAGGGTTGTTGTGAGAATCGGATGCGATAATATGTATAAAATGCTGTATAAACGCTAGCTATTATGGCAACCTCAAGATGAAGAGTTTGGTCAGGATGATCCTTAAGGCCCTCTCTAGCTCTCATGTTCTGGGATTCTGGCCTATGAGCTCTTCGGCCAATAAATCTTTTGTGCCTGTTTTTACCCGCAGTTGGCCGGTGTATCCTCTTAACAACCAGCAAGTTGGCTTTCCTATCCAACTTTGTTTACCAGGCACCTGAGCTGGGACTGTACCAGTGATATTTCACAATCAGGGCATTAAATTCACAACACCTCCTGCAAAAAGTTTCTTTTCAAAGGCCTCAGGATGCCAGCAGCCTGGACCCCTGGAGCTGATGACCCGGCAGGATGAGGAGTGAGTAGTAGCCCTCACTGGTTCTGGGAATCTCTGTGTGTCCAAGGCTGAGCAGAGCCCACAGACAGCTAGGATGGAAGCCTGGACCCTGAAACACCAGCCTGACTAGGAAGAGACGTCAGAGAAAGGGGCCCATTGTGAGTACGGGAGTGCCCCTTTGTGTCCCCAGAGTAGCTGGATGGTGGGAGGATTTCCCAAGCTGGCTCTCATGGGTCTGTTGGTACTTTTTAGGAAAAAGCAGCTGCATTGGCCATCTCCTGAGCCTAAATGCAGGTAGCCCCAAAGTAGTAGCAAGAAAGAAAGCGAGCATTTTATGTCTGCTATGTCAGGCTTTAAAGATTTTATCTCATTTGATAGTCTTGACAACCCTGGGCAGTAGGTACTTTTGTTAGCCTGTAACTTGCAGCTGCTGTGGAGGTGTAGGACCAGGAACACACAGGAGGGCTGCTCGCACAGGGTTCTTTGATCTGCTTTTCTAAAGGAAAGCAACTTTAAAGGGGTCAACAATATTACTTTAATTGAACATATATATCATTCACTTAGCTCAGGGAAAAGTCAACACCCTGAACTTCAGAGAAAATACAAACAGAAATTACAAGTAGAAATTACAAACAGAGAAATAAAGACCAACAGACAGAGCTTCTGACTCAGAGAAATTAGCACAGATCAACAGACATCTCCAACTGTCTGACCAACATTATATATACATAGTTACCAGAGAGAGAAGCACCAATGTATGGGTTTTCAAAGCTGGGGGCTCCTTAACGGCTACCCAGAGTCTCATCTGGCCAAATCACAGGAACACTTCCAATGATGCGAGCCCCAAAGCAAAATGCTAACTTCAGAATATATATGCCCTTTTTCAGAACCAGAGGGTATCACAACCCTCCTGACCCAGTGCCTAAATAGCAATTAGCAAAAGGTGTGAAAACCTTCCTACAAAACAAACTTCCCCTAATCAAGCTTCCCTTCATGGGTTCCACGTGAGGCCTATTAATGGACAGGGAAGATTTCAAAATCTCATTAACATTTAAGTAGCCCCATTTTATGGTGGCAGAGGTTAGTATCTTGCCCAAGGGTCGCACAGAAAGCATCAAATGTGTAATTCTAACCCAGATCCTCTGATTTCAGAGTCAGTACTTTTCTTCCACTGCTAGCAGGCTATCTCCTGAAGGATATTGTTATCGGAAGTCCTTTCTAATCCAAAAACCTCTGATTTTACAGGAGATTAAGTGGAGAATAAAATAGTAGACCACAAATATGGCCACAGAAAGACAGAGAGAACAAGGCAGACTATCTGCATGGGCAAGGGCAGTTCCCTCAGGCTCCTGGCACCATAGAGAATAACCAACCAGGGTACTTTTAGGCTCACAAAGGGCTTTTCTCAACAATAACCTTGGGAAACAGGAAATGCAAGTTCATATATGCCCATTATACAGATACATATACCCTGGGGCTCAGTGAGGGTTAGGTTCATTTACCCACACGCAGCTAGTTAGAAAGCCAGTCCAAACTTAAG